>NC_092874.1:372784546-373084546 GCF_028372415.1 Notamacropus eugenii
CCTAAAAGAGAAGTCCCTCATCAGGAATTGACCATTAGAAGAGGGACTGAGTGGCAAAGATATTTTAGCACAAGAAGGCTCTAGGAGATGAGAGAAGTTCCAGGGTGGTGTGGACATGGGCTCTGTAGTGATTACACTCTGTTAGAACTTCCCTTCTTCATAGGGGAATACCAGCTAATTAGAAGGATTGCTGAGGCTCAGAGCTACTTGGCATATCAGTGATCCTTTGTGAGTGAATTCTAGCCAAAACTGGAGATACCTGTAGCTGCCAGAAACCACAGAACCACCCTTGATAATCTCAGAGGCAATCTTAAGCAGAAGCTAAAAATTCAGGATCTTGCTCAAAACTTTCTAAATATCCCAAGCATCTTGTTATCTATACTTACACCTTGGATTCTTTGAGTCATTGTACTTATCTCAGTGTACCAAGAAGTCAGTGCCCCTATTCCTGAAACTCTCTACCCTTCATGCCTGGAATTCTCTGTCCATAACTTGCCCCTTTCCTTTCCCAGATAAATCAGTTTCCCACCTTCCTTTATTAGAAAATTATATAAACTGTTCCTCATTTTCCCCAAATTGAGCTGTTCAACATTAGGTTATCTCCTCCATATGATCATGTTGTGTGTGTGTTCGTCCTTTGTGGCTGAAGAAGACCATGACATCAGAGAAATAATGACATGACTTGCACTTGACTTTGTTTTGAGTGAGGGAGGGCTGTAGAGGTCACCAGTCTCACTTCTCCTCCAGAGCCATCTGAATCCAGTGACCAGATGTTCATAAGGATGACTGGAGATGACCCAAGATAAGGCAATTGGGGTTAAGTGACTTACCCAAGGTCACAGAGCTAGTGAATGTCAAATGTCTGAGATGAGATTCGAACTCAGGTTCTCCTGACTCCTATACTGGTGCTCTATCCACTGCACAACCTTATTGCCCCTTGATTACGTTGTACCCAGATAAAAAAGATTATTCTTGAGTTTTACAGTCACAGTCTTCTGATTTTCTTCCCTTTGGAAAAGAAGAATCCAGATCTCATAGAGTTCTTAAGGAATGATGGCAAATGATCACAAGTCAGAGGCACAACTAGAAAGGGAAGGAATTATTGCTAGCCTGGGCTTATCTCCAATATAATCCCTTCTGGAAGGAACTCAAAATGGGAGAAGGGGAGTGGCAAGGTGAAGGAATATTGCAGGAACAAGAAAGCTTGCTCCACCCTCCACCATGCCAAGCGTCTTCTCCTATTTGCTTCCAGGATGAATAATAGGCACTTACCAAAAGTTTTTTTTAATGGAACATAATTGAATCCTTATTAGAGTGGAAGTGGAAACTTTGAGTGGAAGAAACCTTAATGGTTATCTGATTTAGATACACCTGTTGTGATCCCTTGGACAGATCAGGCATGTGGCTCCAAAAAGCTGTAGCATGTGTTGTTGCCATAACTCAGGTGTTTTGGCAGAGGGGCTAAACTAGGTTGAGAATAATTAATAGGCCTCAAACTTATTTGTGTGCTAGTGGGATGTCTACTCCAAGTATATGAAAACTTCCCAAGCAGAATGGGCAGAGAAGAACAATTTGTTCCAGCAACTAAGAAGGTGCCTAAAGCAGGCACTGTGGAGAACTTTGAGCTTTGTCAGACATTGAAGATGCCAAGGTCATTTGCTACATCCTAGGCCATTGCTAATTTTCTTGACTTTTTTTCTGCTACTAGATTTCAATGACTAGAAGAAAAAGTGAGACTGAGGACTTTTCTTAATTCTTCCTCACTTAATTCACATACAGGTCAAGTTATCAACCCATAATATCATTGGTCCTCTACAAAAATGAAGGACAAATACTAGCCTTAGAATCCTTTCTAAAGGAAAGGAAATGGACTTAGATTCTGATTTTCCATTTCCAACCGTAAATTTATGTTTCATTAATATAACATATTCATTAACTTATATTTAAGGTCCTGGCTTAATATTTTTAAAGTTTCTTATTGATATAAAGTTCAAAGTGAATTCATTTTTTAAATATTAAGGAAATAGTTTAGTCCAAAAATATACTTGAATAAGATTTCTCATTATTTTGTTGCTATTACTGCTAACATTTATATAATAATTAATATATATCATATTTTAAGATTTGCAAAGCACTTTGCATGCTACCCCATTTAAACCTTACAACACCTTTGTGAGAGATAGGTGTTATTATTATCCTCTTTTTACAGTTGAATAAACTGAAACTGAAAGATGTAACAATCTACTTAAGCAAGCAAATGTCAGAAGCAGAATTCAGATTGAGATCTTCCTGATTTCAAGTATGATACTCTATCTACTAGGCTGTCTAGCTATCTTCATATGATACTCCTGGTAAAGTCCTATTGTGTGGCATAAAGATAACCCTGATTTATCCAGGGTCATATCAGAAACTTACAAGATATGGAAGGGGAGAAAAGGCTTAAAATACAGACCAGGTGTTGGACCACATACCCTATATCTTAGAAACAATCAATCAAGCTATGTTTGAAGAGAATAATCACTAGAAAGTTGGTAATGAGGTAATAGTTTATTTCAAAATAGTAAATATTTGATCTACCTACTTAGGTTGGGAATGATCGAAATTAGTTTTGTTGGAAGGAATATATAACTCAATGTAATCATGGATTCCTCAAGAAATCTCTTCTCTGGATGTCTGTCTGTCTCTCTCCACACCTTATGTATATTTGAACAGATAAAAATATCCATATAGGCTCACAAATGCATATGTGACATAGGAATAAACACAACAAATGTGTACACCATTTGTGTGTAACAAATGTGTAAACATATGTTTACACAGTGCTTACATGTTCATATATTGCATATATACATTTATATATACCCGAAATATATTGGATGTTGTCCTTCATCTTCGAAGAAGACCAAAGTGACCTCACCATGATAAAGTGAAATTTCAGTGTGTCCAACTGTGACTGATCAGACCAATATGAGTTCAGAGTGCCCTACCACAGGCTGGGCACAATTAGTCCATGTGAATATTTGGCGTGGATATCCCAAATTTGTTCATCCTGCATTTACTTCGTGCTGTCTCAATTCTGCTTTGCTCACATGTGGGCATGCCATGCTGAGCGGTCCTGTGCCAGTGTCTCCCATGTTGCACAGTCAAATTCAAAGTTCTTGAGAGAAACCTTAAAAGTGTCCTTATATCTCTTGTTCTGGCCACCACGTGATCACCTGCACCATGTGAGTTCTCCATAAAATAGTCTTTTTGGCAAGCATACATTTTGCATTCAAACAACGTGGCCAGCCCATCAGAGTTGCACTCTCTAAAGCATAGTTTGAATACTTGGCAGTTCAGCAAGGACTTCACTGTCTGATACTTTATCCTGCCAGGTGATACTTAGAATCTTCCTAAGACAGTTCAAATGGAAGAGATTCAGTTTTTTGGCATCACCTATACCCAAAATATATACTAAATTTATGTATACCAAATAAATATGCACATTCCATGTAATATATATGTATATATACACACATTATATATGTTTGTACAGTATGTGTGTATATGTACAGTATATACATACATACATATATATATATATATATGTAGACAGATGGTATGTGTGTATGGGAGTGCAAAATTTGTGTATATCTCTTTAAAGAGGAACATGATACCCTACAATGAAAATGTCCATTTCTTAGTCCTAAAAGTACTGCACATATGAAGCAAGAAATGTAAAATTAAACCATGAGTAATGACTATAGTGAACTTTGCTGAATTTTCCACTTTCACAATTTTTGATATGTCTGCCACTAACATGAAGCTCATCAAGATGTCTGGATGCACATAGAAAGAAAAAAATGTCTCTTTTTTTTTTTAAAGAAAAATCCTACTATGATCATGGTGAGGAAATAATTTTAGGTTGGTTATACAGCATGCTTAGTTAGAACTCCATGAAATATTGAAATGAAATTCTTGCCTAGTATATATATATATATATATATATATATATATATATATATATATATATATATATATATATATATATATATATATGTACATATATATATGTATATATGTATATATATATATGTATACACACACACACACACACACACACACACACACATATATATATAGAGAGAGAGATTATGTAGGGTCTGTACTGGAATGCTATAATCAAGGGCAGATCCTCAGTTGTTCAACCACCTTTAATTGCAAAGAAGACAACATTTGTTTAAATTAAGTGTATGTGTATGGTGTTTAAGAAAAATCTGAACTTTGTTTGCATTATACCTCTGGAAAGAATATAGAAAATCAAACTTCTGACATTAAAAAAATCCCAATAAAAATATCAGGCAGGTCAAGCTTTTGGTCCATTTGTAGTAATTCACTGATGAGATTTACTTTGGAGATTAAAAAATTGAATCCTCCATGATGAAATGATAGATGATTCCATGCCTGTTTACTCTTTGTATTAGTGATAAAATAGTAGAACGACAAGTCAATGAGCATTTATTAGGCACTTACTATGTGTCAAGTACCATATTAAGCACTGGGACTACAAATGCAAGTACAAAGAAAGATAGTCTTAGCCCTCAGAACCTTGTGTTCTAATGAGGGAGGATAGCTCATTGAAAAGAACTGAAAGGAAGAGGAGTGGTACCTAAGTGTGGGTATGATGGAGAAGTCTTGAGATAGGAGGGAAGCCAGGAGAGGAGTGAAGGAGTATGATGGGCCTAGGCACTTCCACAAAATGGAAGTTCTAGAAGGAGCTCATCAAGTGGAAGGATCATAGGATCATAATTTTAGAACTGGCAGGAAATTATAAAACACATGACCCAATTTCCTTATTTCTTAAGTGAGGAAACAGGTCCAGAGCATGTGCAGTTGACAAACCTTCTACAGCTTAAACTGATGTGACCCTGGATGGGGCCAGGGGTGCAAGGAACTTGTCGCCCAGGAGCTAATGTTCTGGAGATGAACTACTCCAAACATATGTAGGATAGTGCTTAGGTGATAAATGGTCATCCTTCTTTACTCAAAGTCTTTCCAGTTCCAAGGGATGTGGCTGAAGATTCTGCCTTCAAATCAAGCTGCAAAACCAATGCTTACTTCAAGGCCATGTGAGACATGAGAGTAAGATTTTATAGAAAGAAGAAAATGTCATGAAACAGAAACCCGCTTCAAGGGCTTTTGACCATAGGATCACAGCCTGAGATCTAGAAAAGATCTCAGAAGACAATTAGTCCAACTTTTTTCATTTTATGGATGAGGAAACTGGCCCAGAAAATTTCAGTGTCTTCCTCAAAGTGACACAAGAATCAAGGAGCAGTTTTAATTTAACCTGAGTCCACTGTTTCCCAGTTTTACAGTATATAATCTTTTAAAAATGTTTTCCAGATCACATGTGAATAATATAGAAGGAACAAAACATAAAGTAGGGGAGTGAGAAGCAAATCAAAGGTCAAATGGGAATTGTTCTTTACGTTCATTGATATGTAAAATTCCTAGAAGAGAAAACATTCTCCACCAATGTGGGTGAACTTATTTTTTGTCACCTATATTACCTCTACCTTGTATATATTTTGTATTTACACATTAATTTCATATTGTCTCCCTCATTAGAAAGGAGTTTTTTATGGGGGGAGTACATTGACTTTTTATTTGCTTAGCACTAAGCAGGGAGCCTAGGACACAGTGAGTACCTAATAAAGGCACTGTTGACTGACTTGCTACAGTCTCATAGATGCCTAGAGCACCAAGAAAGTGACTTATTTATAGTCACACAGCCAATGAGCCTTGACTCCATGTCTTCCTGGCTGCAGGGCTAGCTCTTTATCCACTACATCATGTTGCTTCATAAAATGTAGATAAATAAAGTAAATTAAATTCAACAAGTACTTATCAAGTACCTTCTGTGCTCAGAATACTGCTATAAACTCTGAATGAAATTCAAAATTTATGACCATCTTATTATATTGAAGGATGGTACTCTAATGCAAAAGTAATTATAACACATGATTTGTACGCAAAAAGAAATGTAAATCAAGTAATATGTGAGATGGACATAGGAGATAAATATTGGTGGAGTCATTTACAGAAGACTTCAATGGAAGCAGCAGTGGCATTGGAATTGTGTTTTAAGGGAATGACTAGGAATTAAACAGAGACAATGAGGACTTCTCAGACAGGAGGGAAATTTGGGGCAAAAATATGGAAGCAGAAGTGTGAAATGTGAAGTCTAGCTTAGCTGAAGTGTAGAATATACAGAAAGGAACTTCATAAGTGTGAGTATGTTAGATTGTGAAAGTCCTTGCATTATATGCAAAATTTTGAAGTTTTTCTTGGCAAGAAATAATGAGTCACTGACAGTCTGAGTAGGTAGAGAAACAACATAACCAGATCGATCGATCGATCTATCTATCTATCTATCTATCTATCTATCTATCTATCTATCTATCTATCTATCTATCTCTTTTTCTTTCTTTCTTTCATCTATCTATCTACCTATTATCTATCTATCATCTATACGGTATGTTTGGGGCAGCTAGGTGGTGCAGTGGATAGAGCACCAGTGCAGGAGTCAGGAGGACCTGAGTTCAAATCTCACCTCAGACACTTGACACTCACTAGCTGTGTGAGCTTGTGCAAGTCACTTAACCCCAATTGCCACATCCTGGGTCATCTCCAGTCATCCTTATGAACATCTGGTCACTGGATTCAGATGGTTCTGGAGGAGAAGTGAGGCTGGTGACCTGCACAGCCCTCCCTCACTCAAAACAAAGTCAAGTGCAAGTCATGTCATTATTTCTCTGATGGCACGGTCTTCTTTGGCAACGAAGGAAGAACACACACACACACACATACACACATGTATGTCTGTCAGTGGTACATAGATTACAGTACATAATTTAGATTGGACAGGGTAGAAATAGGAAAACCAGCCAGGATGATTATTGTAATGATTCAGATAGCTTGTAATGAAAGCCCTTATTAGGCTGATGGGTGTGAGAATCAAGAAGAGAGAATTAGATACAAAAGATACTGTGGAGACAGATTTGACAAAATATGATCAATTATTCTATACTAGGGTTGAGGCAAAGTAAATAGGGACTGTGTGTGATGGTACCACTTGATGAAAGGCAAACACAGCAACAGCAACCACTTGATGAAATAATAAAATTTGGGTTGGGGATGATCTGAATTTGAGGCAAAGATGACAAAGATGTACAAGATATTCTATCTATAACTTTCATTTACAGTAGAATTGGTTTCACATACTGATTGGAAGGGGATATAAAACCCTGAAAATATAATCTAGACTCCACATAGGACCTGTTTTACACAAGTGATGTCTCCTATTAGAAGGATACCTTCCATAGACTTGTTCTAGGATACTCCAAATCTCAAATCCTATTTTGTTATTTCTTGTATCAGAGTAAATACCTGCTACCATAGTAAAATTATTTTCCCCCTCATGTGCTACTCTACTTCAGAATTTTTTCCAATTACAAGTAAAGACAATTTCTAACACTCAGGCTTTTTTTTGCAATATTTTTAGTTCCGAATGCTCTTTCTCACTCTTTCCCCTCCCTGTATTGAGAAGGGAAGCAATTCCATAAAGGTTATACATGTGCAGTTATTCAAAACATTTCCATATTAACTATGCTGTAAAAGAAAATAGACCAAAAAAAAGAAAAAGAAAATGAAAGTAAAGCTTTGATTTCTTCTTCTGAAAACTGCCTGTTTGATAATTTAGAAATTGGAGAATTATTTTTGTTCTCATAAATTTTACTCAGTTCTCTATAAATTTGAGAAATGAGGCCATTATCAGAGAAACTTGCTATAATTTTTTTCAGTTATAATTATTAGCCTTCATCCTCTCTCTGTCTCTCTGTCTCTGTCTCTCTGTCTCTGTCTCTCTCTGTCTCTGTCTCTGTCTCTGTCTCTGTCTCTCTCTCTCTCTCTCTCTCTCTCTCTCTCTTTCTCTCTCTCCTCAGGAGTGTTTTCTTCTGACCGTTGCCTCTCCAAATCTCCCCACCCTTCTATCATCCCCTCCCCCTTCTCTTTCCCTTTCTCTTCATACTTCCCTGTAGGGTAACATAGATTTCTATACCCAACTGAGTTTGTATGTTATTCCCTTTTTGATCCTATTCTGAAGAAAGTAAAGTTCAAGAATTGTCCACCACCTCCCCATGTTCTGCTCCATTGCAAAAGCTTTTATGTGCCTCTTTCATGTGGGTTAATATATGTATGTGTGTGCATATATATATATATATATATATATATGTATATATATATATATATATATATATATATATATATATATATATATATATATATATATATATATATATATATACATATTCTGCCTCTCTCTTCCCCCTTCTCCCAGTGCATTCTTCTTTATTGTTGTAGATATCATAGTCAACTCATACCTATGCCCTCTATCTGTGCTAATAATGATACATTTCTTAGAAGCTATAAATATCATGTTCCCATGTAGGAATGTAAATAGCTGAAACATAGTGAATCACTTATTATTTCTCTTTCCCGTTTACCTTTTTATGTTTCTCTTGAATATTACGTTTGAAAGTCAAACTTTCTGTTCAGCTCTGTTCTTTTCATTGAGAATCCTTGAAGTTCTTCTACTTCATTGGATGTTTATTTTTTCCCCCTGAAGGATTATACTCAATTTTGCTGGGTAGGCAATTTTTGGTTGTATTCCTAGCTTCTCTGTTTTCCAGAATATCATATTCTAAGGCTCTTGGTTTTTCAATGTTGCAGCTGCTAAATCTTTTGTTATCATGACTGTAGCTCCACAGTATTTGAATTGTTTCTTTCTCCTGTTTACTTATTATCTCCTTGACGTAGGATCTCTGGAATTTCACTATAATAGTCTTGGGAGTTTCCATTTTAGGATCTCTTTTTTCAGATTTTATTTCATCCTTTTTTATTTCTTTTTCTATTATTTTATTTCTATTTTATCCTTTGGTTACTTCTTTAAGGGGCCTGTTCACCGAATGGGCATTACCTCACTTAAAACAAAAATTTGAAAAGGCTTTAATCTAAAAAGGTGAGGGTCACCCATTGCATCCAAAGCCATCTCCAGTCATCCTGATGAATATTTGGCCACTGGACTCATTTGAGGCTCACTCAAATCAAAGTCAACTGCAAGTCATGCAATCATTTTCCCAATGTTGTGGTCCTCTTTGAAAACTAATGACAAACAAAACCTGTATGTAGTCCCAGCTGCCTGAATGGGGACTCAGCCAGTTGGGTAACTCAGTTTTCCCTCTCTCTCCCCCTTTTTCTGTCTGAAGGAAGATAAATTTTGGTGACTAGAAGCTGCCCAGTTAACTTGAGGTTTCCTGGCTAGACTCATTCGTTCTTTTGTTCCTATATATGTGTGTGTATACATACATACATACATATATATATATATACACATATATATATACATATATTTTTATATAAATATGTTTTGCTTAAGGATGTTGATATGAACGTTATGCTTTACTTTATTGAACACTGTTCAGTTTATTCCTGAATAGAGATTTCATTATACAATGAGATTAGATTCTTGAAATCATTCACAGCAGCAGTCCTCAGTTGTGCTGCTGTTATTGGTGATGTATTCTGCCACTCTAGAATTCATTTTGAGGCATTATTTTAAAGTTGTTCGGAGGGGAATTTGACAGAGCTCATGACAGTTCTGACTTTGCTCTGCCATCCTGACTCCATCTCCATCATATGCTACTTTAAAACCCTCTTCCTACATAAATATCTGAAAATGTTTCAAACCTTTAACTTTCTTTTTAAAATATATTTTTCAGTTGACAAACTTTCTTTTCTTTTCTTATCTCTCTCACCTCTGAAAAATTAAAATATAAAAGTCCTTGAAACAAATTGGCATAGTCAGATCAATTTTGAACTGTGTCCAAAAGTTTCTAAACTGTGTATAACCTCTGACTCTATACTAGTAACCCTACTTTCCAAGCAGATCAAAGAAAGAGTTAAAAGATCCATAGAAGCAAAAAATGGTGGCTCCATGATGTGGTGGCAAAGAACAAAAATTAAGAAACTGCTTTGACTTAGGGACTGTTTGAATAAACCTTTGCCAATTGACTTCCTTTTTTATCCCCACTTTTCTTCTTGATACTAGTGACTTGCTTGCTTTTGAAAAGCACTTCTTTTCAAAGTATCACTATTGACTTTACCTGGGAACTTACCTGAGTCAAGAATAAAAGAAGCTTCAGTTGCTCCTTTCCTTTGGTCTAAGTTCCAGTTCATGGTTGCTTTAAAGCCTTGCTATTTACTGCTCTCATTACATAAGAATATAAGTTAAGAACATTATTTCTTGACATCTGATATGAAAAGATATGTAGTGCTGATTTGGAGGCAAGGGAAGAAGAGTGAAAAATCTTTTCAAGAGCTTAATATTAACTTGAGACTAGATTCTAAATTATATACTGTAACACTTAGAGACGCCTGCACATAGTGAATGAGAACCAAGCCTAAAATATTTAAATTTGTCTGTGTGTGCTAGGCATATACCACATAACAGCACAGAAAGAGTTCCATTATTGTTTACATTTCCCTCCCAAATTGGCAGGTTACATATGAAAAGTAGATTCAATTTTCTCCCCTTGTAAGGGGAATAATTAATTATTTTTCCCTCATACACATATTAGATCTGTGTTTGCATTTGTATATGTGTATTTATGAGTCAAATGTACATGTATTTATATAAACTATATATGCCAATATATGTCATATGTAATCAAGCATTCTCTTTATGTGTTTATGTAAGTTTATGTAACAATATGTGACTCCTTGATTGCTACCAAAAACTATAATATCCTGATGACATATGTGTGCTTGTAGTAAAACCTATGGGTTTTGGGAGAAGAAAGAGAAATGAGCTATTGGTAAAAACAGTAACAACAAATTTAATCTTTCCTTATATTAAGTTTTTGTGTTTGATTTATTTATTTTCTCCAAGTACTTAGTGCCTTCTTAAAGAGCTAATCAGTACAAAAGTCAAATCTTCTTGTATTTGTGTATTTCACACTAAACAAAGTTTATTTTTTCTTATCTTCTTAAGTGCATACATTCGTAAATGAAGCTTTCCATTTTGAAAATCTGACTGCACATATCTGACTTTCAAAGGAACAAAAGACGTTCTCAGTTGTGAGTTTAATACATTTAGAAAAAAGAAGTGCCATGATGAATGTGATTCTAATAACTGTTGGTTAGATGGATGGATAGATAGATAATGTATGTATGTATGTATGTATGTATGTATGTATGTATGCATCTATCTATCTATCTATCTATCTATCTGTCTGTCTGTCTGTCTGTCTGTCTGTCTGTCTGTCTGTCTGTCTGTCTATCTTCAGAACAATTAGAAACTTTGGATTCCAACACAGGACAGCCACCTGGTTATCTTTTGGGGTGGATATTAAACACCAAGGGTTGGTGAGATTTTTTAAAGATCTTGTTGGAATAACCAATATAAAACAGAAGTATTAAATGGTGTGAAGAAAATACCGTATACTTTTATTTGAAAACCACTCTCTTCCCAATTGTTTTAATGGTTTAAAACCTATTTTTTTAAGTTTTACTTTTTTTCAGTAAAGTATGACATATAACCTCAGCTAAAAGAATGAGGCAGGGGAGATATTGTGACATATTCAAAGAAAGAAGACTCTTTCCCCCCCAATTTTTGGACCATACTATCATTTCCCCTTCAAACAAGAAATGGAACAATCTAGTTTTTCCTTTCTTCTGTGCTATGTTATTTTCATCCTTTTAAACCCCAATCAAGGATCTACTTTTCCACCTAAATGAGGGGAAGTCTTAAACTCATACTAGTGCAAACTGGCCAGTGCAGTCTTACCTATGTGTGTGTGTGTGTGTGTGTGTGTGTGTGTGTGTGTGTATGTATATATATATATATATATATATATATATATATCTTGGAAATGCTACCTAATACTTGGAGAAGAAAGATCAATTGTTTATTCATGAAATTTCCTTCTATTTTTATCTCAAAAAAAGAAGCTAATTGCTTGTTTATCTTACAGGTCTTGCCTTAGTATTGTGAAAGATCGATCTCATGCCATTTATTTCACACAAGGAAGCAAAATTTATGTAACACTTTCATAAAGAACTATTTCTCATCATAGCATGAGAGGACACAGACAAAAAACACACAAAATAATACTTGTATGGGTTGTAACTTGCACTTTTGGAGGGAATATGCACATCAGGGGCCACGAGGTAGTACAATGGACACAATGCCTGGCCTGGAAACAGAAAGAACAGAGTTTAAATCTCATCTCAGGTACTTTCTGACTGTGTGACCCTGGCCAAGTCATTTAATTTTTTGTTTGCCTCAATTTCCCCATCTGTAAAATGGGAATAACAATTGTACCTACTGTGAAGGACGGTGGTGAGGAGCAGATGAGAAAATAATTGTAAGATGCTTAACACAATGTTTGACAAATAATAGGCAGCATATGGATGTTAGCTGTTATTATTACTGCATATTACATATACAGATCAAATAAAGTTTTCAAGTTGAAATACAGATGGTTACATAAAGGCAACAAATAAGTGCATAAGTTTAAACACAAATAAATGTATGGGGGTGTTTGACATTTTCTCTAACCTTGTAAATATTTTCCCTCAATTGATAATACTTTACATTTATTCTGTTGCATTTCCAGCTTAAAAGTTTATGTTTTTTAATCACTGATATCTTATGTGGAAGTTTACAGTACTGAAGATGCTACCACCAGTGCTGCTAACCCGACACTCTTGAAGCCATAAAAGTCTAAGAGGAGTAATTGTAAATGTAAATGGATTTCTTAAGTGTTAACAGCTTTTTAAAATTAATTATGCCATGTAGATTTTAAGCATGATTGATTGTAGATGCAGATATGGGGGAAAGGAGTCTTTCATCAATTTTTTCTTAAGATGGTTTTAAACTGAAATTCAGAGGGAAGGGCATGATGACTGCCCTGCCCCTTCCAGTTCCTGTGATAGTTTTATACCCCAAGGTAATTTAGAATGAAATATCATTGGTCTGATTGTATTTTGGTTTCTGTCTTTTTTATTTTGCCCACGTCTTAATGTTTCGATTTCTGTCAGTAACACCTCCCATCTATGGAACACAGAGCTGCCTTAAGGGTTGTTTTCTATGCAATAGGACAGTTTATTTGTCAGCTATCTTCGATTCAGCTTTATACTTTTGTATCATTCTTAAAGAATATCTTTAAGAAGATAAACCTTTTCCTGTTAAGGTCATATTTTGATAGTCATCACAACCGTACATAAATACATAAAATGTAATATTTTAAAAGAAATAGGCAAGTTTTCCAATATATGAGCTTTATAACTTCTAACTATATTTTTGTCTCAATATCGAGTATATTGTTTAATTTTCTTAACTGAACTTTTTTATTCTCTTTTATTATTAGTTTGTTCCCCTCTTCACAATGCTTAGCATAGACAATCAAATATTCACTCATTTAGGTGGGATATTTGGTAGGGAGAGCTTACCAGTAAGTAGTACAGTGTGTATGTTTAAAAATACTTGCATATGACCAAGTACTTCTTACAGCTTGTTATTTTCTTAACAAGACTATGCTTTATTGTATCTTTTCACTCAACTAGGTATTGGTTTTCAGTCACCCAGTTTATTACTGGTGCCTGTGTCCCTTTTATTGTATCTGCTGCTGAGCTTTTCTATTTTCATGATTTAAGATACAATAAAGACATCAACCTTCATTTTCAACTGAGTGTGTTCTTGTGCTTAATTTATTTATGATTTCTAGTGAATGCATGTGTGTTATCAGTGGTGGATCTAGAATTATTCTGCAGAAATCAAATTAGAGCTCCTCGGCCTCCCTAGAGCTCCATATGGAGAAGAAAAATAGTTAAAGCTTCAAATTAACTGAAAAAGGGAAAGTAACTCCTTCTGTGTCTACCATACACATCTTGGAACACAATTGAAAATAGCAAGTAAAGGAACAAACAATAGTTGGCAGAACATAAAGTGGCTATTGGATAATACATGCATATTCAGAAGACTGGTATCCCTTTCCAGAGGAGCACACATCTTTCAAGGTTTACATAATCATGTGAATACAAGGATTTGCGTACACACACATACATACACATGTGTGTATGTTTATAGACACATAAATCTAGACACACCCATGTATTCACATATGAATACACTAGTGTATGTATGCGTATATATACATGTATTTATATATTATATATGTATGTTTTTACACGCAAATACACACACATATATCAAACCTCAATGGCTTAGATTCTTCAACAGAGGAGAATAAAAGATTTTAATTGGGCCCAATACATCTGTCTTTTGAATTAGTATTTTGGGTAGATGGCATTCAGATATAATTTTTGTTCCTTAAGAAACTTTGCTAGGCTTAATGCTGACATCATATTGATCTGTAATTTTAGAAAGTTTACTTTTCTGTTGTTAAATATTGACTCTTTAATTTTATTATTACTACTCTAAAATCTACAAGCGTCAGGTTTTGAGATAGATCTCTGTAAAGAAAGATTCAGATAATCTTCTAAGGAAATAAATCCTTCATTAATTGAAGCAAAATCTCCTTGTACCTAAACCACTTGTCAAATCATTTAACCTCTATGCCTCAATGGCCCCTTTTATGAATAGAATAATACTTAATATTGTTGGTGAGGTTAATAATAAATACATGGTGCTTTGAATATATATAATATATTATAATATATAATATTATTTATTGTTATAATTACTATATTATATCATAATATAATAATTATATTATATATGATATATACTATTATATTATTTTTATATTATATATAATGTATATAATATAATATAATATATTACATATTATAATATATACCTGTATATTAATATCTATATCTAACCTCATTTGAGCCTCAAAGCTAATCTAAAAGCAGATATTATAGTGTTGTAATCTTCATTTTTACAGATGAAGAAGACAAAGTTAAATAAAACAACAACACATGGATTGTTCCTGATCACACAGCAAGTATCAGATTTCCAAGCCCTCTATGCTCTACACTAAACAAATACTTTCTTCCCAAGGAGACAGTTGATAGGCAGAATTCTGAAGTTGTATTATGCTATTGAAAAAAACAATAAGACTTTGCTTCTGATGGAAACTCAATTGTCTGAAAGAGCTTATGCTGTTAAGTACCTAATACTCCCACAGGTAATCTGAATTATGAATTTAGTTATATTTGAGTGCCAAAAGTACCAAGATGCTATACTATAAAGATGTTGTAAAAAAGAAAAACTAAGTTATGCTTCCAAATTTGGATGTGATTTTGAAAGTCGAGGTACACCTTTATTTGCATTCATTTGGTACCTGAATATTTATGCTGCTTGCGGTCTTGGGATGATGCTTTCTTCACAAGTAGTCACCAGGTATAATTTTTCCTGGTAGTGAAGGTATAATTCATAAAACGGAAATCTACTGCTCTGAAACTCATGGTAGCTTATTTTTAAAATTAATTTATTTGGATGTTTTATTAATTTAAGTTTTAAAACTTATTTATTTTTAGGTTTAAGCATTTATTTACACAAGATATTGAGTTTCAAATTTTCTCTCCATCTCTCCCCTCCCCCTTCACCCTGATATGGCATGTATTCTGATTACCCCTTCCCCCAATCTACCCTCCCTTTCATCTCCCCCACCCCTTCTCCTCTTCTCCCTTACTTTCTTGTAAGACAAGATAGATTTCTATCCTCCGTTGCCTATGCATCTTATTTCCCAGTTGCATATAAAAACAATTTTTAACATTTGTTTTTAAAACTTTGAGTTCCAAATTCTCTTCATTCTTCCATCCCCACTCACTCTCATTGAGAAGGTAAGCAATTCAATATAGGTTATACGTGTGTAGTTATGTGAAACACTTTCATAATAGTCATGCTATGAAAGACTAACTACATCTCCTTCATCCTACCCTATCCCAACCTCCATTAATTCTATTTTCAACTTTGACCCTACCCCTTTTAAAAAGCATTTGTTTCTGACTGTCCCCTTCCCCAATCTGCCCTCCTTTCTATCATCCCCCTACTCTTACTTCCCCTCCATTGTGAAACTTCTTTTATGTGAGATAATTTACCCCATTCTAACTCTCCCTTTCTCATTCTCCCAATATATTCCTCTCTCATTCCTTAATTGTATTTTTTAGATATCATCCCTTCATGTTCAACTTATTCTGTGCCAACTATCTATCTATCTATCTATCTATCTATCTATCTATCTATCTATCTATCTATCTATCTATCTGTCTGTCTGTCTGTCTGTCTGTCTATCTCTCTATCTATCTATCTATCATCTGTCTATCCATCTTTCTTTCTTTCTCTCTCTCTCTCTCTTTCTTTCTTTCTTCCTTCCTTCCTTCCTTCCTTCCTTCCTTCCTTCCTTCCTTCCTTCCTTCCTTCCTTCCTTCCTTCCTTCCTTCCTTCCTTCCTTTCTTTCTTTCTTTCTTTCTTTCTTTCTTTCTTTCTTTCTATCTATCTATCTAATTTCCTCCAACTATCCTAATATTAAGCAAGGTCTCAGAAGTTGCAAATATCATCTTTCGATGTAGGAATTAAATTTTAATAAGTCACTTATGGCTTCTCTGTCCTATTACCCTTTGATGCTTCTTTTGATTCTTGTATCTGATAGTCAAATTTTCTATTCAACTTTGGTCTTCTCATCAGGAATGCTTGAAAGTCCTCTATTACATTTTCCATTTTTTCCCCAGTAGTATGATACTCAGTTCTTGGTATATATATATATATACATATACCTTGGACTGCCTTGGACTGGAGATTTGCTTCTTTCTGTCATTCTGTGTGTTCTGAAGGTCCAGAATTTTTTTTTGCAGGAATTTGGCTGGGCTTTGGAGAAGCACTCTAGAAGGTCAATGCTGTTACTTTGCCATCTTGGCTCCTCCCCCTCAATTTTTGGTTTTAATCCTAGTTCCTCTAACCACTGAAATATCATCCTGGAAGTCCATTGATCCTTTAATGTAGTAATTACTAGATCTTGTGCTACCCTAATTGTATTTCCACAGTATTTGAGTGGTTTCTTTCTGTCTTCTTACAATATTTCCTCCTTGACCTGGGAACTCTGGAATTTGGCCACAATATTCCTAGGAGTTTTCCTTTTTGGATTTCTTTCAGTATATAATTAGTGGATTTTTTTCAGTTTCTCTATAGCTGTCTGGTTCAAGAATATCTGGGCAATTTTCCTTGATACTTTCTTGAAAGATGCTATCTAGGCTCTTTTTTTTTTTTTTGATCATGACTTTCAAATAGTACAGTAATTTTTAGATTATCTTTCCTGGATCTATTTCCGAGGTCAGTGTTTTTTCCAATGAGATATTGCACGTTGTCTTCTCTTTTTTCATTCTTTTGGTTCTGTTTTATACTTTCTTGATTTGTCATAAAGTCATTAGCTTCATTTGACCCATTACAATTTTGAAGGAATTATTTTCTTCAGTGAGCTTTTGTCTCCTCTTCCATTTGGCCAACCCTGCTTTTTATGCCATTCGTCTCCTCATTGGATTTTTGCATGTCTCTTGCCATTTGGGTTAATCTGTTTTTTCAGGTGATATTTTATTCAGTATTTTCTTGTCTTCTGTAGCAAGATGTTGAATCATTTTTTCCATTTATTGTTGCATTTATTTATTTTTATATTTTGACATTCATTTCCACAACATTTTGAGTTCCAATTTTTCTTCCCATCTCTCCCCTCCCTCCCACCCCATAATAACATGCCTTCTGATTACCTCTTCCCTCAATGCACCCTCCCTTCTATCACATCCCACTCTTCTCTTATTCCCATCTTCTCTCTTTTCTTGTAGGGCAAGATAAATTCCTATACCCCATTAATTGTGTTTCTTATTTCCCAGTTATATGCAATAATAATTCTCACCATTCGAGTCTAATACTTTCAATTCCAACTTCTCTCCTTCCCACCCTCCCTCCCCATTCTCACTGAGGAGGCAAGCAATTCAATACAGGTTATGCATGTGTCATTTTGGAAAAGATTTCCATAATAATCATGTTGTGTAATACTAAGTATATTGCCTTCTATTCTACCCTGTCTCCCTTTTTTTATTCTTTCATTTGACCTTGTCTCTTTCCAAAAGTGTTTACTTCTAGTTACTCCCTTATCCCATTTACCCTCCCTTCTATCATCCCTCTCACCCCACTTGTCCCCTCCTCCCCTACTTTCCTGTAGTGTAAGATAGATTTTCATATCAAATTTAGTGAGCATGTTATTCACTCCTTAAGCTATATCTGAAAAGGGTAAGCTTCACTTTTCTCCTCTCACCTTCTCCCTTTTATCCTCCATTGAAGATTTGTCTTATCTCTTTTATGAGTGATAATTTGCCCCATTCCATTTCTCCCTTTCTTCTCCCAGCATTTTCCTCCCTCAACCCTTAATGTTTATTTTATTTTTTTTAATGGATATCATCTCTTCTCATTCAACTCAAGCTGTATTCTGTGTGTGTGTGTGTGTGTGTGTGCATAATCCCACCACCTACCCAAATACTGAGAAAAATCTCAAGAGTTACAAATATTATCTTTCCATATAGGAATGTAAACAGATCAGCTTTAGAAAGTCTTTTATGATTTCTATTTCCTGTTTACCTTTTCATGCTTCTCTTGATTCTTACATTTGAAAATCAGATTTTCTATTCCCTTCTGGTCTTTTCATCATGAATGCTTGAAAGTTCTCCATATCATTGGATGACCATTTATTCTCTTGAAATATTATACTCAGTTTTGCTGGGTAGGTGATTCTTGGTTTTAGTCCTAGTTCTTTTGACTTCTGGAATATCCTATTCAAAGCACTTAGATCCATTAATGTTGAAGCTGCCAGATCCTGTGTTACCCTGATTGTATTTCCACAATATTTGAATTGTTTCTTTCTAGCTGCTTACAAAATATTTTCTCCTTGACCTTGGAACTCTGAAGTTTGGCCACAATATTCCTAGGAGTTTCCCTTTTCAGGTCTCTTTAAGGGGGTGATTGCTGGATTCTTTCAATATTTATTTTGCCCTCTGGTTTTAGAATATCAGAGCAATTTTCCTTGATAATTTCATGGAAGATAATGTCTAGACTCTTTTTTTGATCCCATAACTTTTAAATTGTCTTTCCTGGATCTATTTTCCAAGTCAGTTGTTTTTCCAATAAGATGTTTCACATTATCTTCTATTTTTTCAAACTTTTGGTTTTATTTTCTAACTTCTGGGTTTATCTCTTAGTCATTAGCTTCCCTGAACTTGATTCTCTCTTTTAAAGAACTATGTTGTTCAGTGAGCTATTGAACCTTCTTTTTCACCTGGCTAATTCTGCTTTTTAATGCCTCCTTCTCCTCATTGGCTTTTGGAACCTCTTTTTCCAATTGAGTTATGCTCTTTTTAAAGCTGTTATTTTCTCAGCATTTTTTTGGTTCTCCTTTAGCAAGCTGCTGACATGCTTTTTCAAGTTCTTCTATGGCCTGAGCCCATTTCATATTCATTTTGGAGGTATTGGAGACAGAGGCCTGGACTTCCTCTAACAGTATGCCTTGTTCTTCCTCGTCTGAAAGGATGGAAGGAGATACCTGTTCACCAAGAAAGTAATCTTCTATGGTCTTATTTTTTTCCCCTTTTTTGGGCATTTTCCCAGCCAGTTACTTGACTTCTGAATCCTTTGTCAAAAGGAGGGTCCTAGTGCTCCTCCTCTCCCCAGTACCATGCTCAAGGCTGAGATTCAGATCAGCTGCTCAACTCCCCAGGGACTTTGGTGGGGGCGGGGCCACCACTGAGGGCTAAGGTTAAGATAAGCTGCTCAATTCCCCCAGAGGCTTTAAGCTGAGCTGCCTGGACAATGGACCCAGGCTGCTTCTGAGTAGTAGCCTTCCCCCAATGGTTGCTGCTTCTGCTTCTGCTGTTTGGGACCCGTGCTGGGGGAACCCCGTTCCCCTCTCTCCCAGCTGGGAAAACCCTTTTACACTGACCTTTGGAGCTTTCTTTTTCGCTTGTGGGTTGAGGGATCTGGGACCCTTTCTGCTGAGAATTCTGCCCTGGAGGTCGTTCAGGTCTTGTCTCTCCCAGTGCAGCATGGCTAGGGCTGGGCTCAGCTCTGCTCAGTGCCCTGTGAAATATGCCTTTCCTGTCAGCCTTACAGGTTACCTTTGTCTGGAAACCTCTTTCACTCTGTTGTTTTGTGGCTTCTGCTGCTCTAGAGTTTGTTGAGAGTGATTTTTTACAGGTATTTTGTGAGCTGTGGGGGAAATGTTAGAGTATATGCATCTTTCTACTCTGCCTTCTTGGCTCTGCCACTGTTGAATTGTTTTTCATGCTTTTTCTTGCATCAATCTTATTTCTCTTCCCAATTTTAACTCTACTTCTCTTACTTGATTTTCAAAATCCTTTTTGAGCTCTTCCATGGCCTGAGATCAATTCACATTTTCTTGAAGGCTTTGGATGTAGGAGCTTTAACTTTTTTGTGTTCTGGTCATATGTTTTGATCTTTTTCACTAAAGTAAGATTTTATAGTCTTTCTTTTTCCCTCTATTTGCTCGTTTTCCCAACCAAATGCTTGATTTGGTAACTCTTTGTCAAGGTAGGACTCTGTTTCCAGTGGAGATGGGTGTGAGTGTATTGTCCCACGATTCAAGGATTTTGCATTAGCTGCTTGATCCCCCATCATTATGGATCCAGAGCTACTGCTACTGCTGCCGCTGCCACTTGCAACACCACCTCCTCTTCCAACCTGGGGCTGGACCCCAGTATGACCATACCCCTCCTCCACTCAGGTCCAACAGAGTTTTTTCACTGACCTTCTATGCTGTCTTTGGCTTTTGTGGGTTGGGAACTCTGGAAACTGTCACAGCTGTCAGTGATTAAGTTCCCTGAGACTTCCTCTGACCTGTCTGTGCTTGCACAGCTCACACTGAACTATGTTCTATTGCACTCTGTGCTGGTACAATAGATACTTTTTGTTGACCTTTTAGGGTATCTTAAACTGGAGATTTGTTTCACTCCCTCATTTTGTGGGTTATGCAGCTCTAGAATTTGTCCATAGTCATGTTTTACAGGCATTTGCAGGGGTTTGGTGGAAGAGCTCAAGCAGTTCTCTGCTTTTATTCTGCTATCTTGGCTCTCCCCTCCATCCAGAGGTACAATTTATCTCATTCTATCAATGTCTTTGTGTAGGTACTGTACAAAACTAAACAGTCTTTCCTTTGACCTCTAGGGGCTTATATGATAATTTGGATAGGATTGCTACTTATGTGAAAACACAAATTTATGGCATTCAGGTGTCTTAGTCGATGGTGTCTGAAATCAGGAGGACATGAGTTCAAATCCTGACTCAGACATTTAGTATTGTACGACTTGTGACAAGTCATTTATGCTTTGTTCGCCTCAATTTCTTCAACTTCAAAATGGAGATAATAATAGGATATACCTCTGAGGATTGTTGTGAGAATCAGTCAATCAGTTAACAAATTTAAATAAAAAAAATTTATTTAAAATCTACCATATTATATTGTTAGTGTATTTTTGCTTATTGTTAATGGAATTTTTCTTCTTAATGGGAAGATCTTTCCTATCCATTAATAGACCCATATGTCCTACTTGAGTCACATAGAAGCTTGAGTCACATGAGTCAAGACACATGGAATGGCAAGGGTTGCAGCAGGGGGGATGAAATACAAAGAGTAGAGTATCTAGAGTAGAGCTGACACGAAGTTAGAGAGTAATCAGAACTGCGAAGGACACAGAAAGCAGGCAGCTAAGACAGCAACTAGCATAAGTGAGAGAGCTTGTTTCAGGGAGCTGGTTTGTTGGAAACCTAACAGAGGGAAGGCTTGGGGGTGGTACTTTCCCCTGTGTTGATAATGTGGATAGATTTCTTTATTACTATGATGGATATGATTTTCTGGTGTTGGGATTTGGTTTTCTTGTGTCTGAATAAATGTTTTGTTGTCTACTGTATTTTGTGATGCAGAATTGCCCTGGGATATTCATGGCTGCCACAGGCACTGTGAATATTGCTTTGCATTATGCATGTGCTAGGCACTGTGCCACATGTTAGGCACTGTACTAAGTACTGAGGGGTGGGAGGTGGGGAATGAAATAAGGCAAAAGAATGTTCCTGCCCTCAGGGATAAAGAGAAATTATATTTGTTAAGTGCTTAGCCTGGAACAGAGCAGGTAAAATATAAAATGGTAGTGACGATAATGTAAGAGCCACAATAGAAGAAAAAATTTAAAAAAGAATTAAAAATTGAATAAAGCTTCTAAGAATATATATTTGGGTAGTACCTTCTCTTTATTATCATAGATCTAAACACATTTGTCTTCCAGACTTCAGTGAAGTATGGTCAATAGGCAAGAAGAAAGCTGGGAACCATAGTGAAGCTGCTGCTACTCAACAGTGAGAGTGAAGACCCAGCCAGTTTCAGTTTACATCCCTGACTGTGTTTAGGTAGTAATATTTTCCCCAGAACTCAGGACTGAGTCTCAGCGCTATGGGCTTAAACATTAGCCTATGTACTGGAGGATACAAATATGAAAGTAAAAGTAGTCTCTACCTTTAAGCAACTTCTTTTCCAAGGTAAGATATGACACACCGTTGGCTGGAAAGGAACATTTCAGCCCAGAAAGTGACAGGAAAGATGAGTTGCTAAATAGATCAATATACTCTATGCAAGGGTGTTTAATTTCATATTTCATGGTCCCAGAACTGATGTTAATGAAGGTGGGGACCAGCATTGGGAGGCAGTTAGACATGAAACTCTTAAGGAAGTGGCTGAAGAGAAGAGAGCAAAGTGAAAGACTACTGAGGATTTCCTAGTATAGTACACTGGAAGAAAGAATTTCCAAGCAGGAGAGCAGCGACCAAGGGAGAAAGTGCTTCCAAGTTGACAAGGATGTAGAGGAGGTGACTAGAAATTTGTAGTCAGAATATAGGTTAAATTCACTGCTCTTCCTCATATTACCTGTACAATTTTGGAGAAGTCATTTAACCTCCCTGGGCCTCAGTTTCCTCATATGCAAAAAGAATTTAGGTAGGAAGAGATAATCTCATCAATCCTTTATACTCCACATCTATAATCCTTACTTTGCCATGCATAACTAAACTCCTAAAGGGGACAGGCTAGGGGAAATGCTTAAACATTCTCTTCTGACTAAATGCTCAGGTAGGTATGCCTCTAATGAACTCCCTGACTGCCCAATTGCTTACTCCTTTCTGCAGCATCACTGGAACCAATAAGCACTGGAAATGGATTTGGAGGTCTCTTTTCCTAAGAACCTACTGCCCATGTTAGAGCTGTATCTACTCTGCCCAGGTTTATTAATTCCTTTGACAACCAAAAAATCTCAACTCCTCCTTTATAACTGAGCATATTGGCAAGAAACTGGAACATATAGAGGCAGAATCTATTTTGTCATGTATGCACAATGTCTATCCAAGAAAAGAACATCTCTTCCCTCTGTTAATGTAGAACATCTACCTACCATAGACTATTTTCTTCTACAGTTATGGATCTGGAAAACTCAATAAATTGGTGGGCAGTGGTTTCTCTGGATAGCCAAGATGCCAAGGGAGACTCTGAAGTACCTTAAATCAAGTGTATACCTTCTGACAGGGGACTCCCATAACACATGAATTTCAACCCTGGTTGGTGGATATTTAATAAGGAGATGGGTTAAAAGTCTTCTGCTCCTCTTGCTGAGAATGTGGTTGGATCATGAGACTCAGTCACTTCAAGGCATCTGGGTAGGTGAAACCTTTTTCCATCCAGACCTCTCTGGCTAGTTTTCTCCCTCATATGTTGGATCACTCTAATATCTAATGAAGGGGATCAAAGATCATAGTCCCTTCCCCCAGCAAAGTACTCATCAAGATTGGATTCTGTTTATACTCTAAAGAGAAATCAGGTTTCCTGGTTGATGGAGTCCCATTCAGCTAAGTTAAGGAACAGGTACCTTGGGGGCTAGGAATAATCTTATCACTCAGTCATGTCCTTCAAAGACTGACTGATATTTTCAGGAATGGAGTCTTAACAGAAATTTGAGGAGAAGGATGGATCACAAAATGATAGTTATTAATATAACAATATAATATTCATTTTTTCAGTACCTAATAGTTGTGCTTCATCTTTCTGTATGAAATACTTTCCAAGATTTAAAGTACTATGCAAATATAAACTATTGTTAGAATGATCAATTGCTGATTTGGTATTGATGATTTATGTTGTTTTCTTCTTTTTCTCTTCCTCCTCAAATTTCTTTTTCTGCATTCAGAAAAAAAGAAGATGAATTTTGAGGGAAAAGTAATGGAAATCATAGACAACTATTTATGGACTCATCCTGTGCTACTTTTCTCACCTAAAGCCTAAAGTGTCTATGGGTACTGGGGAAGAGGATAGGAGACATAGTCATCATTTACTCACCTGAAGCACAAATCTTTTCTAGCTAGTTCTTAAAAGCAGTCAGTGATTTAACCAATTACTTAATAAACAAATATTTTAAAATGTCTGATCTGTACCAGGTAAGGCTCAGGAAATACAAAGACAGAATTAAAGAGTCTCTACCCTAGAGTAGTTTTTATATTCTATTGGTAAAGATAACATGCATACAAGTGTATAAAATATGGAAAATGCATGCAAAATAGATGAAATATAATTTTGAGGGGAAGGGCTTCATATATTCATTGTTCCTTTTTTATGGTTTTGAAGGAAAGTGGAAGCAGAGGTGAGAAAAGGGTTCATTTCAGGACAGTTAACGAGAAGAAAAGCATGGAGATGGGAGATTCAGTACTTTCCTAAATATATCCAGTAGAATTTGGGGCAACTTCATAGTGCAGTGAATAGAGCAACAGGCATGGAGTCAAAGAGATTTATGTTCTTGAGTTAAAATCTGACCTCAGAAACTTACGAGCTGTGTTATCCTGGGCAACTCACTCAACACTGTTTGTCTCAATTTCCCTATCTGTAAAATAAGTTGGAGAGGGAAATAGCAAACCATTACAATATCTTTGGCAAAAAAACTCCAAAAGGGATTATAGAGGGTCAAACATGAGTGAGAACATTAAATAACAGCAACAAAAAGCACTGATATTTCCTATTTCAGATTCTCCCCTACTTCACTGAAACACAGAAAGGGCAGTGGCTACAATGATATTTCTTCCACCTGGAAGATGGGTTATAATAGCTAGCTAAGGTTGGCATGGACCTGCAGCCCTTTGCTGCAGACCATTGCAATATTGATATTAGAAAGATAAGTAAATTATCCCAAATGTCATTGATAATCTTAATTGTATGATGAAGTATTTATGCTTAAGGTATATTAAGTGTATTATTTGGATGTTGTTCACATATGAATTTTAATTTCTTTTTGTACTTTCTGAAATTTCTTATTGATTTCCAGAGACTGAGATGCTTAACTCTTGTACAGATACCTTTTTCTGGATCCAGGGACATACCAATTTTCTGCTATCAGCGAGATGGATAATTTCAAAAAAATTCCCAAAGGAAATCATTTCTGGGTATTTTCATAACAGTTATTTTTAGGAAAAGTTTAATTTTCTGAATTTTCCCCACAAAAACATCCTTCATGTGTCCTGTGTCTCATCAGTTCAAAGAATAAAAGGATGCCATTTCCATGAAAACAATTAGTTGAGGGAAAAAAATATGGTCACAAATCCTTGTACCCATGTCACTAGGAACAAAAATACACAGCATGTTGCTTAAAATGATAACTACTGCCAGCTGTAAGTGAATATTTATAATGCAAAGTAATCCCTCTGTGGTGTTCCAGATGCAATATGGTCTGGATGGCTACCCGGAGCCAAAATAACTGTTTCAAAGTAAGGTCAGAAGAGTAGGAGGATATAATTTTTCTTACTGTAGGCAATGATAACAATTTCCTTACACTTAGGGTGGGTAAGGAGCAGATAATGGTAAGGGAGCACTATTGAAATCCAGACAGAAATATTAACCTCAGATTGTCTTCAACAACCATTCCCCAAATTTATAAATCTCACTATTTAAGATTCTCCAGTAATGATGAATTAAACTATGTGGAGGATTTATACTTGGAAATGAAAGACAAACATAATCTATGCTTGATAACAAATAAGTTTATTACTGTATGTAAGCTGTTTGGTAAGTCAGGAAAATCTAATGGAATTGTTCTATCTCAAGGGTTGGGCATTTGCTCATTTTAAGCCATCTCTTTTCCTTTAACACTATTATTCTCAAAGGCAATTTGATATTAAATGTAGGAATGTTAATTATGTCTGCATACCCCAAATTGCTGCTTACTGATATGTATTATTATGCTTATAGTTATCTTTACCTGCTGTTCTATTTTTATGCAGAGATATAATATGTCGCTACCTGGCACAGTTGAAAGAACTTTGGACCGGAACCTTGGATTTGAATCTCAGGTATAAAAGTTAGTGTCTGTGTAACAACGGGCAAGCCCTTACCCTCTCTGAGTCTCGTTTTCCTTATGTAAAATATTGGGATTATAGTTATCTCACCTATATTTCCTTACCTCTCAAGTACAGACAGCTCTATTAGTTTAGGTCTACTAAAAAGAATGTTGTCTTGATTTCCATGTTCATTTCTTGTTTTCCATGGAACGAACTCCTTTAAAGGTCTTCTTTCATTAAAAGACAAGGACTGCACCTATAATTCCACAGATATGGAGAGGTCAAAGGTGAATAAACTCTCTTTATCTATTAAGGTTAACATGCCCACTGGACATTATATTCTGTTTTTTTTTTTGAAGGTTAAATTCTCTATTTACTTATTTATTTAATGTTCTGCAATCACTACCAAAAATTTTATATTTTTACCACCCATCTACCCATCACCACTCTCTCCCTCCCCAAGACACCATACAATTCTACATATGATCTACACATACTTTTTTATTGAGTACATTTTCACTATAGTAATGCTGTATAGACAAAACAAAACAAATGGAAGAAATCATATAACAAATTAAAACATAATACACACACACACACACACACACACAAAGATCTGCTACATTCTGCAGATGAATTCCATAGTTATTTCTCTGGATGTGGAAGGCGTTTTGCCTTAGAAAACCATTGGGAATTATTATTTTTTTTAAGTTCTTGCGTTATTACGAAGTTCCAAGTCTACCAGCAAAAACTCTCCCACATTGTGGTCGTTGCTGTATGCAAATTTCTCCTGTCTCTGCTCCTTTCACTCAGCATCAGATCATATAAGATCTTCCAGGCCTCTCTGAAGTCTTCTTTTTCATCATTTCTTATGGTGCAATAGTACTCCATTACATTCATATAGCACAACTTATTGAGTCATTCCCCAACTGATGGGCAACCCCTTGATTTCCAGTTTTTGGCAACTACAAAGAGTGCTGCTATAAATATTTTTGTACATGTGGGACCCTTTCCCATTTTTATGATCTCTTGGGATTACAGTCCTAGTAGCAATATTGCTGGGTTGAAGGGTATGCACATTTTTGTAGTCCTTTGGGCATAGTTCCAAATTGCTCTCCAGAATGGTCAGATGAGCTCACAGCTCCACCAACAATGAATTAGTGTTCCAACTCTCCCACGTCCTCTCCAACATTTATCATTTTCCTGTTCTGTCATGTTTGCCAATCTTATAGGTGTGATGTGGTACCTCAGAGTTGTTTTGATTTGCATCTCTAATCAAAAGTGATTTAGAGCATTTTTTCATATGATTATAGATATCTTTAATTTCTTCCTCTCAAAATTGCCTATTCATATTCTTTGACCATTTATCAATTGGGGAATGATTTGTATGGTTATACATTTGAGTCAGTTCTCTATATATTCCAGAAAGGAGGCCTTTATCCCCAAGATTAGCTGTAGAAATTCTTTACCAATTTACTATGTCCCTCTGAATTTTGGTTGCATTGGGTTTGGTTGTGCAAAAACTTATCAGTTGGACATTATATTCTTAAAGACATGTTTAAAACATAGAGAGATTTGTTGACCTTTCCCAGGTCCATAGTTAGTATGTGTCAGAGATTGGACTGGAATTGAGGGCTTCTTGGCTGGAAAGCCAACTCAGAACTCACCATGTCACATTTTCTCTCTTCAGAACTCCTCACAATGACCATGGACAGAAGGAGTCACCACTTTCTCTCTTCTCACATTTCCTAACCCCATTCAATATGGCTTCTGAGCACATCATTTCACCAAAACCACTGTCTCCAAAGTTACCATTGATTGCTTAGTTGACAAATTCAGTGGCCTTTTCCCAGTCTTCATTCTGTTTTCACTTCTTTACAGCCTTTGGCACTGTTGATTACCCTGTCTCTTCCTTGACACTCTCTTCTATCTAGGTTTTTGAGCCACCACTTTCTCCTGGTTCTGCTCCTATCTATCTGACCATATCTCCTCAGTCTCCAACCATCAGACATCTACAATTAGATATCCTATAGACTTTTAAATTAAACATGTGCAAAACAGAGCTCATTAATTTTCCCCTTAAATCCTCCCCCTCGTACCTTTTTTTATTACTGTAGCAGGAAGCAACAGTTGCCTTGTACTTGCAAAGAAGAAATCATGCTTGACTCCTCACTATCTCTCACTCCCATATATCTGTTCTACCAAAGTCTGTCATTTTGACCTTTGCAGCATCTCTTGAATACCCTCCCTTCTCTCCTCTTACATTGTCACCACTGTAGTACAGGTTCTTATCACCTCATACTGAGACCACTACAATAGCCCAATGTTGGGTCTACCTACCTTAATTCTCTTTCCACTCCAATCCAACTTCAATTGAATCACTGAATGAATTTTCCTAAAGTGCAAGTATGACTATGTCACACACACCCAACCCACATAAACTCAATATACTTAAGTTACTCCAGATTGCTATTGAGATCAAATACAAATTGCTCTGCTTGGCATTCAAAGCCATTCATAAGCTACTCCCTCCTACCTTTAAAATCCTCTTGTATCTTACTTTCTACAGGTGGTCTTTAATTCAGTGACACTGGTTCCATAAACAAGACACTTCATCTTTTGACCCCAGTATTTTCTCTGGATTTCCCCTCATACCTGGAAAAACTCTTGCTTCTCAACTCTACCTACTAACTTTTATGATTTCCTTTAAGTTCCAAATAAATATCATATTTTATAGAAAGCCTTTCCCAATACCTTTTAATTCTCATGCCTTCATCTCTATTTTAGTTCTTATTCATCCTGCATATAGCTTGCTTTGCATGTATTTGTTTACAAGTTGTCTCCCTCATTAGATTGTAAACTCCTTGAGGGCAGGGATTATCTTTTGCTTTTTTGTATCCCCAGAATTTAGCACAGTGCCTGACATATATTAAGTCCAAGTATTAAATAAATATTTATAGATTCCTCTTTATTCATGCTTGTATTAATAACTACTGGTTTGTGTCTATACAAGAAAAAAAAATATGACTTTTCCAACTATTGCATTTGGGAAACATACTGAAAACTACTGAAAGTAGATTTTTTTCTTTCACTAGCAAATGGTTATAACTTTTTGCCCAGAAATTGAATTGTAAGGAGATACAATAGTTTATATGACAACTTATCTTTCTTTCTTCTTTTTCTGGAGGGAGAGGGGGTTTTCATTATTTCAATGGTGTTTGTATTTCGCAAAAGGAGAATATGTTAAAGCTTTTGTAAATCTTAAATATTTGTTAGCTGTCTACTTTTCAAAAGAGGACGATATCTTCTATAGAAATTAGATTAGGAGTAAACAAAATGTAGTCCAGAAGATTTAGAAAGCATATTATGTTAACTTTGGCAAACTACTTTTAAAAGTATTTTTTTAAAGAAAATGCTTGCAAAAAGTGTGGACTGGATTAAATGAGGTAATATATGTATATATCTTCGTAATGCTAACACTCTATATATGTCAGTAATTATTACTGTAATATAACAACACTAAGCATTATCACCATTTTATCCATAAGTGTCTTAGATTTCACATACATACACATAGAGCCTCACTGTTCCTATTCAGAACAAAGAAATGTGGTGAAATCTCATGGTCACTATACTAAATATTCTACTGTACAAAGAGCAGTCTAACAAAAACCATCATAAATCCTTAAAATTAATCAATATTTATCAGATTGTAATAATATACTACACTTTTGTAATAAGGTCTATAATATTTTCAAGTGAATGTGTTTTTCCCATTAATTAATCAATTCTCAATGCCTATCACTGCAGCTGAATTTCTCAGTTACTTCTGAAAACAGTGCTACATCGTCCTTCATTGAATTTGTCCCTAAAGTACGACATAAGCAAGGTCCTCGTCACTTTTATTTTAACCTTTAGAATTTGAATTCAGTTAGGAAATGTCATTCTTTTCTCAAGGTCAAAACAACTCAATATGCTGCATTCTTCACCTGTTTTCTGAAGATCTCCTTGTGACTGCCTGGCGAACATTTTTTTTAAACCTATGACAGATATGGAGCATGTAAGATCCTGAAAGTTTTAGCAATTTCCTAAAGGTTTTGTCCAGACTTAGAGGTGAAATCAGGAAGAGAAGTCTTCAATTTCTTGGTCTCAGTCTTACCCTTGGACTGTCAGTCCAAAGACACAACACTGAAATAAGATTGTAAGATTGCAATGAAGTCTCTCCTGAGATTGAGTCAAAGATACCTGAATGACCAACCTTCTTGCATGCTCCTTTTTCAAGAATTTGCTCATTGGCTAATAATTGCAAGGATGTATAGTATCCAAAATATATAGATAATGAGAAATTGTACGCTTGGGGTTGAGTATTATTCTATGAGTAAAGAAGTTTCTTTTACTACATGTACTATTAAGTTCAGTGCTCTGAGCTATTTCTCATTGACAATGTCAATGTATTTATTTTTTATTAAACTTAGTATGAGGAGAGTCCAGGCTTTAGCTCATGTATTTATGGCATCATTTCTTTTCTTTCATGTCACAAAAATCTAGTTCTTACAACTCGCCCCCATTTTGTTAATGCTTGTAAAATGTGTGTCAATGGAATCTTTGCAGAATGGTGAATATCTTTCCTTATGATTCATTAATTGATCTTTAACTCTCAGATAAAGCTATCAGAATGATTACTATTATGCTATAGAATAATGGAATATGAATATTTGTTTAAAAGCAAAGTGTAAAGATTAAATTAGTGCGGTATGATGAACTCGGTTTTTTTAAAAAAGTCTATGTGGTAGAGTGGAAAGACCCTAAGCTTGGAGTCACAGGATTTGAGTTCCAATTCTAAATACTGACTCTGTCATCTACCAGCTGTATGATCTTGGACAAGTCACTGAATGTTTGGGACTGTAGTTTCCTCACTTATAAAGGAAGGGTGGTGAACTTGGTCAGTTCTAAGGTCCCTTTAACGGTTCGTATGTGTGCATATATGTGAAATATCACTTGCATGTATTAATATTGAGTCATAATTAGTAAATCTTATTTTGAAGGCAATTTATTTGATTTTGGGAAAAGGAGGGCAAAAAACTTAGAGGTTCTGAGGTATTACTCTTCCTACATATGCTTTTAGCAGATGGCAAAAAGAAGTAATGGAAGTAAAAGAGGTTACTGAAACGGTGAGGAAGCAAAGGAGGCAAAGAATGAAATATGAACAAAGTCAATTTGGTCCAATCAATCCAATTCAATTAAGTAAGACTATAAACTATGTGTTGAAGTTATTGAGGGTAGAAGAAGAATAATATGGCAATTTAGTGTTGACAGCATGGGGGTATCAACAAGATAGAATTTTCCAAAAGGTAAAGTAACTGCTGTTTGGGGAGGGAAGAGTCATGATATGAAAGTAGTATTGGGGAGGAAAGAGTTTTCTAACTCCTCTGGATCCTGTCTCTCAGAGAAGAACAAATGGCTTTGAAGAGAGTGTCAAGAGTTATGGTTTCTCGAGATGATGTGTCCAGTGAGCATTGTAAGGTTGATAGATTCCTTCAGATTCCAAGCCCTGAGATGCAGGCTTTCATTTTATCTTTCCAGGAAGTAGGTCAACATGCCATTTTTGTGTCATTTACAAAGCATACTTCTTGCACTCTGTTCCTTTCCCAGGTCCCATTCTCAAAGTCTATTCTGCTTTATTTGTTATCATCCTTTAAACTCCTAGAGAACAGGAACTATCTTTTTTGCTTGTTTATTATATTTTCATCATTTAATGCAGTATATGACACATATCAGTTGCTTAATAATTTTTCCCATCCATTCACTCAATTCTTATCGCAGAATTATCTATCTAACATTTTTATGGCTAAAATTTATATAGGATTTTGTGGTTTACAAAGTACTTTATATGGTGGGACCCATGTGTAGATCCCATCAGTATGAGTGATGCCATCTTAGCTTGTTGTTATTTGTCCTTTGTTCTCAGAGAGGAACATGACCTTAGGAAGATGATGCTATGACTTGCAAGTGAATTGGATTTAAGTGAGGCAGGGCTGTGCAAAGTCACCAGCTTTACTTTCTCTTCCAAAGCCATCTGGGTCCAATGGCAAGATATAGGTCAGGACAACTGGAAATGACCACCTACCAATTAGTAAACTGATAGTATCAGACTCCAATTACATATGCATTATCTCTTTGAATTTTCACAGCAATCCTGAGGAGTAAGTGAAATTATTATTCTTATTTTTATAGATGAAGATACTGATGTGGAAAGAGATTTAGTTGATCATCATGGTTTACACAGTAGCAAATTCATGAGGAAGGATTTGAACACTAGCATTCATGACTCCAAATTTGACAAACTATGTGTTATACAAAGCTGCCTTTGTGAATTTAGAGCAGGGAAGGACTTTAGAGATCATCTACCCCTACCTCTTCATTTTATAGAAAGTAACTGAATCACAGAGAGGGGGTAGAGATTTATATTACTAAATTCACAAATCTAGTAAGTGCAAGAGTCAATATTCAAACCCAGGTTCTCTGACCCTACATGCAGTTATCTCTGCACCTCACTTGAGTGGAGAAGTATCTCTCCTTACCTCCACCTCTTGGAAACCTTAGTTCCTTCAAGATTTAAGTCAACAGTTATGCTCTTCAAAAGGCCTTTTCTGATTCCTCCATTCCTCCCAATTTTGTCCTCTGAAAATCATTTATTTTGCATATGATCTATGTTACATCTGTGAATATTCTGTATTCCCCAAATTGAATGGAAATTCCTTCAGAGAACTGACTGTCATATTTGTAACCAGTAAATAGAACAGTGAGATGGTTAGGTGAGCCTGGAGTCAGGAAGACCTAAGTTCAAATGCAACCTTAGACATTTACTAGGTATGTGATCCTGGGTAAGTCACTTTATCTTTGTTTGCTTTGATCCAATGGAGAAAGAAATGGTAAACCACTCCAGTATCTTTGCTAAGAAAACCCCATTTGGTGTCACAAAGAATAAGACATGACTGAAAGAATGAACAATAACAAATGGTATATAATAGGTGCATAATACATGCTTATTCATTGATTGATTAGTTGATTGGTTGCAGAGTGGATACTAGAAAGTGGAGAAAAGAGACTGAGGGATAGGTTTAAGTTTGCTATAATGGACAAGTTGGGGAGACAGAGGCATTAACATCTAGCTTAAATCATCTTTTGTTACTGGTCCCTTCAATGTATTTACCACTGATTTTGGGAGTATCAGATAGCATGAGTTTACAAACTTGATATTACTTCAGTGGTGGAGGATACCAAAAGAGTTTGCCTTTCCCTGGCAAAATGGAAAAAATAATGGAAATTGGAGGTTGGGGGCATCAAGAGACAGAAAATCAGAAAAGAAGGGAAAGACTAGTGTTAGAATAAGGGAAAGTATTCTTCTAGAGGAAGGAATGAAATCGTCTGGAAATAATCATACCCCCCTACTATATTCGTATCTGAGTCGGAGTTCTGACTGCCCTGCTCAAGTTCTGGCTGTGTATGAAAGTTTCTATCTTAAAGTTCCTCTTTTCCCTTAAAAACACTTGCTTTAAGCTAGAAAAACTCAGCTTCTAAAAAAACAAATCTTGCCATTCCTTTGAGTGTCACATAAATCTTTGTGTCCATATCTACATATGCTCATGAACACTTAGAGATGGAAGTACTTAAAACTAAGGCTGGAAATATACATAGCACTAGAGCATAATAGAACATAATATAATTTGCAGTGATGAATAAGGATGGTTGTGCAAAGTTGCAAGCAAACAGTGATTGACAAAGGGGCTACATGAGGTGTTCAGACAGGACCAACATATCTTGTATGAGGCCTTGTTGAGTCATTTTCAGGGCTGTCCATCCACCTTTGGTGTCATCTGTCACCCAACTCTCAACTGTGACTCCGAAAAGCTGTAGCACATGTTCAGCTGCCATAGCCCAATAAAAACATCTTGAAGCTAATAAGCATCTAGGTAGTACATAATGTACAAAGTGTTAGGCATGGAATCAGGACGACTCATCTTCCTGAGCTCAAACCTGGTCTCAGACAGTTACTAGTTGTTTGACCCTGGGTAAGTTACTTAACCCTGTTTGCTTCAGTTCCTCATCTAGAAGAAGAGTTAGAGAAGGAATGGCAAATCATATTTGTATCTTTGCCAAGGAAATTCCAAATAGGGTCATGAAGAATTGGACATGATTGAAAACACATGAACAGCAATGAAAGTGAGGTTAACCAAAAGGCCTCAAATCCATTGGTGAATTAGAGGATGTCTGCCCCAAGCATGTGAAGACTTTCCCTGTCAGAATGAGTATATGAGGACAGTTTGTTCCAAAGGACATAAGGGTGGCTTCAGCAGGCTCTGTGAAATGCTTAGAGCTTGGTCAGACATCAAAGATGCCATCCTAGGCTATCACCACCCATCTTGATTTTTATCCTGACACAAGATTCAGGGATTCTGGAAGAGAGACTGAAGCTAGCAACATTGTCCAACTCTGCATCACTTGAATCCAATTCATGCATGGATCAAGGCATCACCCCATGATGTCATTGGTTCTTTTTGAAAACAAAGGATGAATAATTACAACTGACAAAAAACAACTCAGTAAAGATCAAAGCCTGGGGAAGTTTTAGGTAACGCTGAAATTGGACCCAGAAGATTGTGCTCCAGTGTCAGCTTTGATGTTTTTTTTGCTACGCTTTGTTGCTTGACTATCAGCCTGAGTTTAGGAATGTCACCTAACTTCTGAGGCATCTAGGTGGCACAGTGAGTAAAATTCTAGGTTTGCAGCCAGGAAGACATGAGCTCAAATCCAGTCTGAGAAACTCCTTAACTGTGGGGCTTAAGCAAGTCATTTAACCTCTATCTTCCTCAATCACAAAATGGGAATCATAATACCATCTACTTTACAAATGAGGATAAAATGAGATATAACATGTTTAGCATAGTCTTTGGTACCTGATAGACAATACTTAGTAAATGCGTATTCCTTTTCATTTCCTCTCAGGGCCTTGGTCTCACTAAGCTTGCCAAATTACAGGGCAGTCAGATTGATCTTCTGATCTGAGATATATATAAAGAAAATATTTTCATTAATCTTCACTGTGAACTCTGTTGTACAATTTTTGTATTATTATTTTTAGAGCCTAGTACAACCTTGGACCAATATGACAATGGATAAAGATTTCTCTATGAAGTGACTCATACATTTGCATTATTTTATATTATTATTATATTTGCAGACTCCTTGCACTATTTCATGAAAACAAAACAAAAGTAAGTCTATTACCTATTTTTTTTAAATGTCCCTAGTCCTAAAGAGAAATGTCTGTATTGAAATCACTTTAACAAGTCAACAAGGAATTATTAAGTGCCTTCTCGTTCAGTTCATCAGATGTGTCTGACTCTTTGTATTCCTCTGGACCATAGGATGCTTCTGTTGTCCATGGGGTTTTCTTGGCAAACATAATTTTTTTGTCATTTCCTTCTCCTCCAGTGGATTAAGGTAAATAGAGGTTAAGTGACTTACTCAGGGTCACACAGCGGGTGGCTAAAGCTGGATTTGAATTCAGGTCTTCCTGACTCCAAGCTTAGCACTCTATACATTGAACTACCAAGCAGTCTTGTTATTCAATATCTACTCCATGCCAAATGCTATGCTAATTGCTGAGGATACAGAGAAGGACAAAAGACAGATCTTACTCACAGGAAGTTTTGAATCCAATGGGGAAGATATGCAAAGAATTATGTACAAATAAAACATATAAAGAATACATTTGAGATAATCTCAGAAGGATGACATTAAGATGTAGGAAAAGTGAGGAAGGCGTCTTAAAGAACTTGTGACTTTAGCTAAGACTTGAAGGAAGCCATAAAAACTTAAAGGTAGGAGAGAAGAAAATTCTAGTTATGGGGGACAGCCAATGAAAATTCTCCATCAGGAGATAACGTGTCTCATTTAAGAAATGGCAAAGACATTGGTACCACTGAAATGCAAAGTGAATGGAGGGGAGTAAGATGTAAGAGCCGTAGAAAGGTGGAAACAGGGCAGGTTAGGAAGGGCTTTAAAAGTCAAACAGATTTTATATTTAGTCTCAAAGGTAATAGAAAGCCACTGGAATTTATTGAATAAAAACAAGATGTGTCCAGATGTGGACACAAATACACACATATATACTTATATGTATACATACATACACATACATATATGTGTAATATATATATATATAATTTTGGGGGGGTAGACAACGCAATTGAGGTTGATTTGCCCAAGGTCATACACACTTTCCCAAGCTAGTAAGTGTCACGTGTCTGAGGTCAGATTTGAACTCAGGTCCTCATGACTTCAGGGCCAGGGCTATATCTACCTCACCACTTAGCTGCCTTTTTTTTTTTTTTTAAAAAAAAAAGCAATAATATTCCCAAAGCAGCATTTTTTTAATCCAATGAATTCCAAAATACTGATTTTAGAAGTCTTGTATTTCACAATCATCCACCTTGATTGACATGAGCTGACACATGGCACTCTCTGTCAGAATGTACAAGGACAACAGTCAAAGAGCTACCAAAATATATAATAATAATAATAATAATAATAATAATAACAATCCATGATTCCTAAACAATCACAATCTAAAAAGATTATTTGACAGCTAAGTGGAGTTTGACCTGGGGTGTGGAGAGAGGTGTGGAGAGACTTGGGGCAACTTTGGGTGGTTACTGTCCTTCATTCTCGATGATGACCAAAATGACATCACCAAGATAATGAAATTTCAGTGTGTCTGACTGTGACTGAGCAATATGAGCTTGTAATGCTCTACCATAGATTGGGCATAAATAGTCCACATGAATATTTGGGCAGGATACTCCAAATTTGCGCATCCTATGTTTACTTTGTGCTGTGTCAATTCTGTTTTGCTCGTAGAGCACAGCATGCTTTCTGATGTGGGCATGCCATGCTGAGCAGTCCTGTGCCAGTTTTTCCCATTTTGCACAGTAAAATCCAAAGTTCTTGAGAGAGACCTTGAGGGTATCCTTGTATGTGAGTTCTCCATAATAAATCTTTTGGCAAGAGTACATTTTGCATTTGAACAACGTGACCAACCTATTGGAGTTGCACTCTATGAATCATAGGTTGAATGCCTGGCAGTTCAGCTTGAGCAAGGACTTCAATGTCTGGTATCTTATCCTGTGAGGTGATCCTCATAATCTTCCTCAGACAGTTCAAATGAAAGCAATTCAGTTTTCTGGCATGGTGCTGGTAGACTGTCCATGTTTCACAGGCATACAACCACGTCAGCACAATGGCTCAGTAAGCCTTCAGTTTGATAGTCAGTCTAATACTTCTTTTCTCCCAGACTTTTCTTTGGAACCTCCCCAACACTAAGTTAACTCTGGCAATGTGTACATCAACCTCATTGTTAATGTGTACATCCCTGGAAAGTACACTACCAAGGTAAGCAAAATTATCCACAGCATTCAAAATTTCTCCATTTGTTTTAACCAATGGTTCTACAAATAGATGGTGCAGTGGTAGCTGATGGAGCACCTGTGTTTTCTTGGGATTAATTATTAGGCCAGAATTAGTACAGGTAGCAGATAATCAGAGGCTGCATAGAGTGCACAATAATATGCAAACAGAAAATCATGCACCAACACTCCTTCCAGTTTGGTCTTGGCTTGTAGCCTTTAGAAATTGACAAACTTACCATCAGTATGGTAGTTGACCTTGATGCCATGTTCATCCTCAATGATGAAAGCATTTGACAACGTGGCTGAAAACATCAATCTGAAAAGCATGGGAGCAAGCATACAGACCTGCTTCACTCCACTGGTGACTGGGAAGGCATGAAAGCATTGTCCACTATCCAGAAACCAGGCAAACATGCCATCATGAAATTGATGTACAACATTGATTATCTGGGCACCCACATTTTGACATAATTTTCCATAAACCCTCAGGACTAACAGTGTCAAAGGCCTTGGTCAGATCTACAAATGTTGTGTACAGACCTCTGTTGTGCTCCTGGTATTTCTCCTGGGGTTGTCAGGCAGCAAACACCATATCAACTGTTCCTCAGCCCTTTCTGAAACCACACTGGCTCTCAGGTATATGACCATCTTCCAGGTGAAGGATCAGCTTATTAGGGAGGACTCTAGAAAAAATTTTGACAGCTGAGAGAGAGACCCCCCTGTGATTGTCGCAGGGCAATCTATACCCTTTACCTTTATAGAGATGAACAATGGAGACATCCTTGAACTCCTGGGGGATAACCTCCTCTTGCCATATAACCTGGAAAATTTCAGTCAGCTTTTGTATGAGCAATGATCCCCCTAACTTGTAAATCTCAGGTGAAATAGAATCAGCATCAGGTGCTTTGCCACATGAACCTAATGGCTCTCAAAACCTCTTCTTCAGTTGGAAGTTCAGTTAAGGAGGGATTGACTTCAACCTGAGGTAAATGATCAATGGCCTCAGCTTTGATCGATGATGATCTGTTGAGAACACTATGGAAGTGTTCAGCCCATCTCTCTAGCATCATGTCTTTATCACTAATCAAAGTGGCTCCATCAACACTGAGTACTTGTGATGCACCATAGAATTTTGGTCCAAAAATAACTTTCAGGTAATCATAAAAGCACTTTGGATTGTTACTGTCAGCATAAAACTGAATTTCTTCTGCCTTCTTACTGAACCAGGAATTCTGCATCTCTCTAAACTTTGCTTGTACTTTGCTTTTGATGAAATGCTGCCTTCTTAAATGGAGATGAACTATCCTGCTTTTATATCCTATGGAGTGCTTGTTTTTCATTTAGTAGCTTCTGAATTTCCACATCATTTTCATGAAACCAATCTTGGTGTTTGCAAGTGTTCTGACCCAGATGAGCAAATGCAGTGCTTGCTATAAACCAAATCTATGAAAGCTGCCCACTCCTTTTCTGCTCCACTGCTATCAACTATGTGTTGGCTCAGATTTCACTCCAAATTAGCAACAAACTGTTCACACTCAGAGAAGAGCTCTAATTTGTTGACATTAATTCTTCTGGTAGTCATTTTGCCTTGGGGGCGGCACTTTTGATGAATGTGTATATTTAGCTTGGAAAGGATAAGTCTATGATCAGTCCAGCACTCTGTGCCACACATTGCCTTTGTCACTCTCACATCTTGTCTATCTCTTCTCCTTACAATCACGTAGTCTATTAGGTGCTAATGTTTGCTGTGAGGATGCATCCATGAAGTTTTATTGCATTTAGGCAAATGGAAAACAGTGTTGGTAATGAGAAAGTCATGTGATGCACAAGTCTTCAGTAATAAATGACCATTGCTGTTGCTGTTTCCAACTCCATTCCTCCCTAGGACTCCCTGTCAAGTCTGGTAGTCTGAGTCTACTCTAGCATTAAAGTCACCCAGAATTATAAGCCTGTCTTCTTTTGGCACATTGATGATAAGGTTTTCTAGGTCTTCATAAATTTTTTCTTTTACTTCATCAGGGTTTGTCATGGTGGGAGCATAGGCACTGATGATAGGTGGAATGGAGTTTTGAAAATGGCAACCCACATTATCATGAGCCTGTCATTCACTCCTTTTGGCAGACATACCAGTTTGTTGATTAGATTAGTTTTGATTGCAAAACTCATGCCAGCTTCATGGCACTCCCCTTCACTGTACCCACTCCAGAAAAATCTGCATCCAGCTCCAACTTCAGTAAACTGACCTTCATTTGCCAAACTTGTTTCACTCAGGACTGCTCTTTGGATATGATAGCTGTTGAATTCTATTGTAACAAGAGCTTTCATCTTTCAGATCTACTAGATTTTGTGTTGTCTGTTTGTGTGACCATGTTCCATGTGCCAATGATGAGTAGAATCATCTTTGCAAATGTTTTTGTACGTTTTGTACATTTTTTTGTGTGTTTTGACTTCATAGTGGGATTTCCTGTCCGTCACAGTAATCAGGCCAGAGTTGGGGAAGCAGGCAATGTTTAGGGCACCTTTACTTGCTCCCTTACTCACACCAGAAGGTGAGCAGTGCAATTCTTAAAAGGCTGCTCAGACACCCAGGGGGCTGCTGAGTCTCACTGCTGCTTCCAGTAAGAAATGACCCTATGGTCTGGGCTGCCAGTGTGCAGAGTTTTGACTACAGATCCCAGTGTATCCACCCCTGCTGCTTCATCACTTGCCTGTCCACAGGACTTTGAGGCATAATAGTAAAATGGTATGAGTGATGTCTTTTGATTCGTGTGTAAATTGGATTTAAGTGAGGCAGAGTTGCGCGAAGTCATCAGCCTCACTGTTTCCTCTGGAGGCATCACAGTCCAGTGGCAGGACAGTCAAGAGGGCTCCAATGGCTCAGTTTGCAGTGAATGACTTTGGCATCTTCAATGTCTAACTAAGCTCTAAGTGTTCCATACTGCCAGCTTCATCTGCCTTCATGACCATTGGAACAAATTGTTCTCATCCACCCATTCCACCAGAGGAAGTCTTTGCATGCTTGGGGTAGGCACCTCCTAACTCACCAATGTGTCTGAGAACCCTTTGTTACCCTCAACCTGGTTTGGCCCTTCTGATGAAACCATTTATCAGGATTTGGCTGCTGTGCATGTTGCAGCTTCTTGGAGTCACAGGTGAGAGTTGGATGGAACAGGTGGACACCAAAAGTGGAAAGAGCCCTGAAAAGGGTTTGGCAACCATCACACCAAAGGTACTAGTCCTTCCTAAAAACAGCCTACACTGTGCATGAGGTGGCAAGAGCCTGTATCAGAGTCACAGCAGCAGAGAAGTAGAGGGGACAAAATATATAGTATAATTTGGCAAAGTAGAAGAGAAGACTTGGAAAAATTGTAGATATGAGGAAAGGGAAGGAAAGTGGAAGGAAGGGAGGGAAGGAGAGGGAGAAATGGGGAGAGAGAGAGAGAGAGAGAGAGAGAGAGAGAGAGAGAGAGAGAGAGAGGGAGAGAGAGATAGAGAGAGAGAGAGAGAGAGAGAGAGAGAGAGAGAGAGAGAGAGAGAGAGAGAGAGAGAGAGAGAGAAGTCAAAGATGACTGCTAGGGTTTTAAGTCTAATTAACTGGGATGATGATCTTACCTTTAACATTAATATGGATTAATTAATTAATTAATTAATTAATTAATTAAGAAGAGGAGAGGATTTAAGGGAATAGGAAATTATTTTAGTATTAAATAAGTTGGATATAGGATTTCTATGGAAAAAAAGTTTAAGATATTCAGTAGGGTTTTGGAGATGTCAGACTGCAGGTCAGGAGAGGGATTAGGGTTATATAAACAGATGTTTGAATCATCTGAAAAATGATGATAATTGAATTCATGAGAGCTGATGAGCTCAACAAGTGAAACAGTATAGGGAGAGAAGAGACAAAGGCCAAAGACAGACCTTCTGGGATGTCCACTGGAGATCAGCTGTACCTGAATGAAAATACAGAAAAGGAAACTGAGTAGGAGCTGTTACACAGATGGAAAAATGACGAGAGAGTAATTTTATAAAAATTTACAGAGAAGGGGAGGATCCAAGATGGCGGAATAGAAAAATACACAGATGCTTAACTCTTATTCCACAGCCCATAAAATACCTATAAAGAACAACTCTCAACAAATTCTAGAGCAGGAGAAGCCACAGAACAATGGAGCAGAGATTTCTGTTCCAGAGAGACCTGAAAAACCAACGGGAAAGGTCTGTCACACATCTGACACAGAGCAGAGCCCAGCCCTGCCTTGGCCATGCAGCACCAAGAGGAGCAGATACAAGCAGACTCCAGGGAAAGAATCTCCAGGGGCAGGGCAGATTCCTCAGTCCACAGGTGCCAAAGGTCAGTGAGAGAGTCTTTTTGGCTGGCCAAGAAGGGAGTGGGGTATCCCTGGACAGGGGCTCCCAAAGCAGGCAGTGGCCCGCATCCATTGATGAAGGTCTCCTTGTAAACCCCCTGAGGGAACTAAGCCCTGTGTGGTGGCCCTACCTCCACCTGAGCAGTTGATCTTAATCTCACACTGAATAGCAGCCCCATCCCTGCCAAAAGCCCCTAAGGCTTGGGAGCAGCATTTGAATCTCAGCCCCAAAGTGCTGGCTGGGCAGAACTGGAGGCAAGGTGGTTGTGGAGAGGAAACTGAAAAGTCAAGTAAGTATCTGGCTGGTAAAATGCCCAGAAAAAGTGGAAAAAAATAAGACCACAAAATGTTACTTTTTGGGGGAACAGGTATCTCCCCCCGCATCCTTTCAGATGAGGAAGAACAAGGCATACTGTCAGAGGAAGTCAAGGCTTCTGCCCCTAAAGGGAACTTAAAATGGGCTCAGACAATAGAAGACCTTAAAATACAAGTTAGCAGCTTACTAAAGGAGAACCAAAACAATGCTGAGGAAAATAACAGCTTTAAAAAGAGGCTAACTCAATTGGAAAAAGAGGTCCAAAAAGCCAACGAGGAGAAGGAGGCTTTAAAAAGCAGAATTAGCCAAATGGAGAAGGAAGCTCACTGAACAAAATAGTTCTCTGAAAGAGAGAATTGAATCCAGGGAAATGAATGACTATGAGTTAAACCAAGAAGTTAGTCAATAAAGCCAAAAATTTGAAAAAAATAGAAGACAAGGTGCAACAATTCATTGGAAAAATAACTGACCTGGAAAATAGATCCAGGAGAAATAATTTAAAAATTATTGGACTACCTGAAAGCCATGATCAAAAAAAGAGCCTAGACATTATCTTCCATGAAATTATCAAGGAAAACTGCCCTGATGTTATAGAATCAGAGGGCAAAATGGATATTGACAGAATTCATTGTTCACCTCCTGAAAGAAACCTAAATAGAGAAACTCCTAGGAATATTGTGGCCAAATTTCAGAGTTTCCAGATCAAGGAAAAAATACTACAAGCAGCTAGAAAGAGACAATTTAAGTAATGTGGAAATGCAATCAGAATAACACAGGATGCGGCAGTTTTAACAATAAGCAAATGAAGGACTTGGAGTGGGATATTTCAGAAGTTAAAGGAACTGGGATTAAAACCAAGAATCACCTACCCAGCAAATCTGAATATAATACTTCAAGGGAAAAAATGGTCATTCAGTGATATAGACAACTTTCAAGATTTCATGTTGAGGAAAAGACTAGATCCATATTTAAAAATTTGACTTCCCAAGATTAAAATCAAGAGAAACATGAAAAGGTAAACAGAAATGAAAAATCATAAAAGACTCTTTAAATCAGAACTGCTTACATTACTACATGGAAAGAAAATATATATATTTTTAATTAATTTATTTAACTTTTAACATTCATTTTCACAGAATTTTGGGTTCCAAATTTTCTTCCCATTTCTCCCTTTGCCCCACCCCAAAACACCAAGCATTCTAATTGCCCCTATCACCAATCTGCCCTCTCTTCTAACATACCTTCCTTCCCTTGTGCCCATCTTCCCTTTTGTCCTGTAGGGCAAGATAACTTTCTATACTCCATTACCTGTATTTCTTATTTCCTCATTGTAAGAACAATACTCATCAGCTGTTCCTAAAACTTTGAGTTCCAACTTCTCTTCATCCCTCCCTCCCCACCTATTCCCTTTGGGAAGGCAAGCAGTTCAATATAGGCCATATCTGTGCAGTTTTGCAAATGACTTCCATAATAGTCATGTTGTGTAAGACTAACTATATTTCCCTCCATCCTATCCTGCCCCCCATTGCTTCTATTCTCTCTTTTGATCCTGTCCCTAGCCAAGAGTGCTAACTTTAAATTGCTCCCTCCTCCCATTGCCCTCCCTTCCATCACCCCCACCACCCTGCTTATCCCCTTCTGCCCCACTTTCCTGAATTGTAAGATAGGTTTTCATACCAAAATGAATGTGCATTTTATTCCTTCCTTTAGTCGATTGTGATGAGAGTAAGCTTCATGTTTTTCTCTCACCTCCCCTCTTTTTCCCTCCACTGAAAAGTCATTTGCTTACCTCTTTTATGAGAGATAATTTGCCCTATTCCATTTCTCCCTTTCACCTCCCGATATATCTCTCTCACCGCTTAATTTCATTTTTTAAAGATATGATCCCATCCTCTTCAATTCACTCTGTGCTCCCTCTCTCTCTCTCTGTCTCTCTGTGCGTGTGTGTGTGTGTGTGTATGTGTGTGTGTGTGTGTAATCCCACCCAGTACCCAGATACTGAAAAGTTTCAAGAGTTACAAATATTGTCTTTCCATGTAGAAATGTAAACAGTTCAACTTTAGTAAGTCTCTTATAACTTCTCTTTGCTGTTTATCTTTTCATGGTTCTCTTCATTCTTGTATTTTCAAGTCAAATTTTCTTTTCAGCTCTGGTCTTTTCATCAAGAGTGCTTGAAAGTCCTCTATTTCATTGAAAGACCATTTTTTCCCCTGAAGTATTATACTCAGTTTTGCTGGGTAGGTGATTCTTGGTTTTAGTCCTAGTTCCTTTGACTTCTGGAATATCCTATTCCATGCCCTTCTATCCCTTAATGTAGAAGCTGCTAGATCTTGTGTTATCCTGATTGTATTTCCACAGTACTTAAATTGTTTCTTTCTAGCTGCTTGCAATATTTTCTCCTTGACCAGGGAAGTCTGGAATTTGCCCACAATGTTCCTAGGAGTTTCTCTCTTTCAATCTCTTTCAGGAGGTGATTGATGGATTCTTTCAGTATTTATTTTGCCCTCTGGTTCTAGAATCTCAGGGCAGTTTTCCTTGATAATTTCATGAAAGATGATGTCTAGGCTCTTCTTTTGATCATGGCTTTCAGGTAGTCCCAAAATTTTTAAATTGTCTCTCCTGGATCTATTTTCCAGGTCAGTTGTTTTTCCAATGAGATATTTCACATTATCTTCCATTTTTCCATTCTTTTGGTTTTCTATTGTGATATCTTGCTTTCTCACAAAGTCCTTAGCCTCCATCTGTGCCATTCTAATTTTGAAAGAACTATTTTCTCCAGTGAGCTTTTGGACCTCTTTTTCCATTTGGCTAATTCTGCTTTTTAAAGCACTCTTCTCCTCATTGGCTTTTTGAACCTCTTTTGCCAATTAAGTTAACCTATTTTTCAAGATGTTATTTTCTTCAGCATTTTTTGGGGTCTCCTTTAGCAAGGTGTTGACCTGCTTTTTATGCTTTTCTTGCATCTCTCTCATTTATTTTCCCAGTTTTTCCTCCATCTCTCTAACTTGATTTTCAAAATCCTTCTTGAGCTTTTCCATGACCTGAGCCCAATGAATATTTATTTTGGATGTTTGGGATACAGAAGCCTTTTATGTCTTTCCCTGATGGTAAGCATTGTTCTTCCTCATCAGAAAGGATGGGAGGAGATATCTGTTCACCAAGAAAGCTACCTTCTTTGATCTTATTTTTTTCCCCTTTTCTGGGCATTTTCCCAACCAGCTACTTGACTTTTGGGTCCTTTGTCAAGAGTAGGGTATACTCTGGGAATCTATGAGATCTCAGTTCCTCTGAGGTGGCATGATCAAGCGTGTACTGGTCTGGATGCAGAGAGGGATTTTTATACCCAGAATCTTAGCATTTACCTCTCCTCAGCCACCTGGCCTCCAGTTCTGCTAAGTCAGAATGGGGGCTAGTTTTGAGATAAGCTGTATGGGCAGGGCCGCCATTCAGTGTGAGACAAAGACCAACTAGGCCAGAGCCTCCACTCAGGGATGAGGTAAGCCTCAGCTCTTCAATGCCCCAACGGGTTTTTACGCTCCAACAATGGAACTTCCATATGGGCTGCTGTGCTGCCTCTATGGCCACTGCCTGCTGCTGAAGCTATGGGAAAACCCTTCTCCCTTCCTGGCCAGCTGAAAAAACCCCTTCAATGACCTTTGGCGCCTGTGGGTTGAGGAATCTGAGGACCTGCTGCTGGGACTGGAGATTCCGCCCCCAAGGTGTCCTCCTCCTCCCAGAGTCTCGTTGGGCCATGCTGCTTGGCCAAGGCAGAGCTGGGCTGCGTGCCGGGCTCTGTGCCCAGCACAACCGACGTTTCTGTGGGCCTTTCTGGTCACTGTGGTTTGGAAATCTCCTCCACTCTGTTGTTCTCCACTTCTGCTGCTCCAAAATTTGTTGAGAGTCCCTCTCTACAGGTATTTTATGGGCTGTGGGAAGGACCCTACTTAAGTGTGTATTTCTAGTCCACCATCTTGGCTCCACCCCAAGAAAATTATTTTTAACTCTAGAATATTTTCTCAGTATTTGGGTAGCTGGAGAGATTGTATACACAAACACACACATACACATAGATAGATAGAGAGTACAGTGTGTGTTATATCAGAAGAGATGATATCCACACACACAAAAAAAGTGAAATAAAAATTAAGGGGTGAAGAAGGAAAATTCTGGGAAGAGAAAGGGAGAAATGGAATGGGGCAGGCTCTAACTCATAAAAGAGACAAGAAAAATCTGATTCAATGGAGGAGATAAATAGGAGAGAAAATAAAGTTACTCTCTCCAAGTGTGGCTGAAGGTGGGAATGACATGCTCACTAAATTTGATATGAAAATTTATATACACCATAGGAAAGTAGGAGAGGAGGTGGCAAGTGGAGCGAGGGGAATGTTAGGAGGGAGGGCAAATGGGAGAAGGGAGTCACTAGAAATAAACACTTTCAAGAAGGGATAAGGTCAACTGTAGGGTGCAAAAATAAGGGGGAATATGGTAGGTCAGAGGGCAATATAATTAGTATTACACAACACGATTACTATGGAAGTCTTTTGCAAAACAACACATATTTAGTCTGCATTGAATTGCTTCCCATCTCAGTGTGGCTGGGGAGGGACAGGGAGAGGGAGAGAAGTTGGAATTCAAAGTATTAGAAACGAATGTTGAGAATTTTTATTGCATATAATCAGGAAATAAGAACTACAGGGGTAGAGGTGTGGAAATTTATCTTGCCCTGCAAGAAAAGAGAGAAGGTGGAGATAGGAGAGGGGTGGGGTGTGATGGAGGGGAGGGTACATTAAGGGAGGGAATAGTCAGAATGCAAGATATTAGGAAGCGGGGGGCAGGGAGAGATGGGGAGAAAAATTGGACATGTTACAAAGTGAAGTAAAAGCAATTAGTATTAAAACAATAGACTGAATTAATTACTGAGAATAAATCAATGACATCTTCAGTTTGGAGAAAAGAATTTCAGTCTAAATTTCCTAGAGGTAGGTAATCTCAGGTAAAATTTGGCATTGATGGAAAAGTCAAAGTTTTAATGGCAAATTTGATTTTATGATTGCCATTTAATCAGGAACTAGAACATATATAGAAAGACATGTAAGCCCCTTAAGACTTGCCTTAAAAGATGTTCCTTAGCCAAAGTGAAACTGTAGTCATATTTGAAACCCGGCTATTGAAACTTGCCATTTTTAGATGCTATGGGACTATTAAGTGACTGTTCTTCTGAGTCTAACTCCAGGTATGGGTAGCAAGAGAGGCAATCTTACAATACATGATGCCAGTAAGCCTGTGAGATGCTGGTATGAACTGCATAGGTGATCTCAAGGGAAGGGTGGGAGAGCGGCTGTTCAGCATGGGCTGAGGTGGGATTCTCCTGACTCAGTTTCCTCACTGACTCCTGGCAGACTTTAAGCCTGACTGAATGCAACTGAATAATCTAATTCTGCCTGGAACTGACATGAATTTGGGGAGATGTTGTATCCCTGCAATGTCCTTATTAATGGTGGCAATTTCCTATAGTCAAAAGGTTTGTAAGCTTAATATCAGATCTATTTAATTATAGATTATGTGTAGGGGAATATCTGAGTTGTCTAAAATCAAGCTGTTAGGCATAAGACTTTAGACCAACAACACTATGTTAGGATCCTTTATTTCTTAGTAATACTGTGGAGACAATTAGGTCAAGAGCTTGTGAAGTTAGCAACATAAATATTATCAGTGTCTCAGTTGGTTAATGTTTAAAAAAAATTCTTTTGTGGTCCATATTGTAAATGCTTTAAAAAGATCTGTAGCCTGACCAAAAGTTTGACTTGCTTTATCTGTTATAAACTGTTAAAAATAAATTAAAAAAAAATTACAGAGAAGAGAATATGAAGGAGAAAAGGGTGATTAGTAATTCCAAAAGATTCAGAAATATTAAAAAGTATAAGAATTGATGTGAAGTTACTCTGTGTGGCAGTTAAGAGATCATCAGTAACTTGAGAGAGCAATTTTAGTTGAATGATAAGGTCAGAAGCCAGATGCAAAGTTAAGAAGAAAGTTACAAAAAGGCACATTTCATTATCAAGTCTACAGCTGTGAACTGCAAAATGCCCTAAGTGCTGAACTTATAAATAGGTGGAGTAGTTACTAACTTACATGGAGGGATTATAGATGAAGGGGTTCTGGGCAGGGATTCATGATATTGAAAAATACAGCTATATTACTCCATGGCTTAAAAGACTATTTTGTCTTTTAGAGCTGCCCATTCTTATTTCTATAGATCCTTTCAAACTAATACGTTATTAGAGGTGGTAGATTAGTTGAAAGACATGACAGGCTAGAGCAAGAACAGAATGGACATTAAATAGATAGAGGAGGGAGCAAGCCTTGTCAAGGAGCATAAGAAGGAAAGTTTCTTTAAAAGCTGTTTCCAAACTGGTCTCAACTTTTTATACACCATTCTTCCTCTTATACTCTATTATCTAACCAAATGAATCTTATCAATTTTCCTCATATATGACACTCAACCTTCCATCTCCATGCCTTTCTGCTATGAGTTTTGGGATCCATCATTTCCCTCAAAACTCTGCTATAACCAGTGTTTACAAGACTCTTTTCATTATACTTTAGCTGTTACAGTTCAGTTTTAAAAATGAAACAAAAGAAAAACCTTGTATTTATTCAGTGTAAATTTTGCTCATACTTTTAATAGAATGGAAGCTACATGAGGGCAATCATGATTACTATTGTTTTTATATCTTAAGGACCTATCATAATGCCTGGAACATTGCAAGTTCATTTTGATTAGTTGATTGACTTACAGATATAAAAAGACATGAAAAACAAATTCTTCCTACTTTATAATTGTAACTGAGAGAAACAGTGGGATAGTGAAGAAAAAAGCTAATAGTTTTCACCTAGAAACTTCTAGATCCAGAATAATAAAATACTAAAATGGACAGAGATCTTTGAGATCACCTAATTGCCTCATTTTACAAATTAGTTAACTGGGGTTCAAAAGTGCTAAGTGACTTGAATGCACTCATTTTGCTTGTTAGAGGCAGAACCAAAGCAAAAAGACAGATTTCTTGGTTTCCAATACAGTGCTCTTTCCACCAAATGGCTTGTTCTTTATAAAACTTAAAAGTTAGCTAGCTGTTTTAAGTTGAGTTAAAAATATGATAATAAAAGGAGTGAAAATTCCATTTTCTTTACATAATTAATCAGTTTCTTTTTTAAAAAATTGTTTTACACTCTTATATTTTTCCAACTATTTAATAATCTTGCTTACCTCCTTGCACATTACTTACTACACATTGCAAAAACATATAATGATAATTAGACATGAAGCAAAAACTGAAATTCTATTTTTAAATTTATTTTGAGTTTTTACATACTTGTTGAATGCAAATTAGTGAATTGTTCTATTTATGTATTACCTTTTCAATGATAAGTCTTAACTCAATTGCTTGATAGGAAACATTCATGTTTTCTACTATGGCCCTAATCTGATGTCTCATCTGTTATAAAAATAACCTGGGGATCTCAAAAGTTTACCTATAGGAAATAGTCTCTGCTTAGGCTTACCAACCTGGGAAGTCTTTGAGTATATGCATAGAAAAAAAGCTACATCACACACACACACACACACACACACACACACACACATATATACATACAAATATGTATGTAGACACACATACATATATATGCTAACTTTACTCTTGATGCTCATAAACTATAAGCTGATAACCAGGTGGTAAATTTTTGATCCCAAAATTCACATGTGGATATAAGCATGGAAAAAGTAATTATAACCATGAAATAATGGATGAGGGAAGTGCTACTATTACATATAGAGTTAAAAGTCTCCACTACAGATGGGTATTTTCCTGTACATAGTCTACCTAGAAAAGACATTTCCTACACAGAGAATTTCTATTGATGCTTCTATTCGCATATGACAATGGCATGTGCTATATGGAATAAGGGCCATCAAACAAGAATGTCTTCTTTTGATATCAGTGGACAACAAAAAGAGATAAACCTAGTAAACCAAAATGAATAATCTATGTTGCCCAGATTATGACAATGTACCTGAATGGCAAATCAATTGAATTAATCTATCAGTGTACCAATTTTGCATAGACTCTGCCATTAAACTCAGTTTTGACTAAAAGGAGACTGCACTATATTGCATTTGGGAAACTTCACTTAGGATCTGGAAAGTTTAATGAACTTAAATTTAAACAGTAATATTTTCTTACTGACAGCATATGGTTATGAATCATAGAAAAGAATCATCTCTAAAAAACAATAATCATTCAGACAAACTGAAGACTGGAAAGTCGTCATAGTTTTAATTAGACCCCAACATATTCCCTATGATTTCTTACATTCAATAAGTGGCATGAAACATCATCAATGATACATAAGACCATTAAAAGGAGTTAAGTTAATTAAGTAGGTTCAGTGAAAGATAAAAAAAAAAAGTTATCTCAAATGTTGTACTAGTGTTCACAAAATACTAAAAATAATTAGAGGAAGATCTCTGGTGCATTGGAGAGAATTCTCTATGGAAACTTGATGGAAAGTCATGGATAAGAATCCTATAGGATGAGAAGGCATGGAAAAGATACCGCCTTTTTCAGAGGAGGGAGTACCCACAAGGGCAAGATCATGGATTCATTGGAGTAATGAAAGGTCAGGTTGCAATAGATGTCATTCTGTAATCTACATACACAATCATAAAATTAGAAATGTGTAAGAGTTCTTCTGAGCACACATATTTTACTATTTACATATGTATACTGTCTTCAAAGTAAGTGTGATGAAAATATTAGTCCACATGTAGAGAACTCATGACTCAGAGAATCTTTAAGTTGGAAGGTATTTTGGAGTTCATCTAGTCCTGTAGCCTACCTGGTAACTGAATCCTTCTGAAAACATCTCTAATAAGTGGAAGGTCACTAATGCTTTATTTTAATATATCTAGTGAGAAGGACTTATACATGAGGCAATCTGCTTTCCCTTTTCAGGACTCTTGCGTGAAACCTCACTTATGTTGAGTTAAAATGTTTCTTTAAAAATGTCAGTCAAGGACTGAATATTATGATTCAGGTACATCAGACACGGTCCAACCATCACAAGTATAGTGACATTTTGACCTACCTTTTTTTTCTGAACATCTATATTCCTGTTTGGCAATCTTTGTTTCCAGGTGAGCTGTTTCATTGTGAATTCCAATTTGTCTAGCTATAAATGAATGAATGAAGCATTCATTAAGCACTTGTTATAAGCAAAGCACTTGGAATAAAATTAGAAAAAGATATCTCCTTCTCTCAAGGAGATCCCATTCCAAAAGTGGGGTTCAAATATAGGGAAGGTTTTAGTTGTAAGTTAGATGAAAATGTAGCATGGATTTTAAGTTATGTTGGTAAAGCAAATGGGAATACTTTTTTAATGACATTCTGTACTGAGAATGGGTGGTCAGTCTTTATTTTATCTCATTTTCTGTGCTAAGTACCAGGGACAGATCATTGATGATTTTGTTTATTTTCCCAGTTGATGCCTGAGATAGCACTGTTATGAGATTTAGTCTTACTTGAAACTGTGAGGTACAAAGAAAGGACACCTGAATTTATCACATCAATTTTGCTTTTGCACACTTTATTTTTTGACTCTAAGAGAATGACTTTATTCTTATTCAATTCATTTTGTCTAATTCAGATCATTGCTGTAGTCTGCTGATATCTTATATTCTGAAGGATGGATTATGCTTGCATGTTCATATATAAATTAAAAGAGGACAAAGAAGAAAAGATAAGTTAATTTCTTGGAGGTAGTGAATTTCATAGAAACTACAAATGACATCATGTACGGATATAAAGAATAGCAGACATTGAGTACTTGCTGGTTTTGTGTTTGCAATAGTAAGACATCTCAGAGCCAACTAGGTGAATTCTGATTCACTCAAAGTTGAATCTGACTCTTCATCTGTTTAAAAAGTTTAGCCATGGCAGAGAAAAAAGGTGGAAACTGGTTAAAGCTTCTGCAGAGAACATTTCTCTTTCAAATGAAGGATTCAAGACAAGGTCATTGATTGTGTTCCATAAACATCCTTTCTATTATGTATGGTTTCTACATTTTTGCCTTGAGATGTTTTTCATTCTTGCTAACACTTATCACTCATCCCTCTGCACCTTCTTTAGAATCTCTTATTTTACTGTAGAACAGTTGAAGAAAATGGCTGCTTCCTAGGAGGTAAATAAGACTCTTGAATTTTTCTTATGTTGAAGAAGTGATGAATTGGTCCAAGTCTATTAAATGCAAGTACCATAGCGGTGTCAGAAAACACCCTTAGCTTCAGCTGCAAATTTCTGTGGATGCTATTAAACACTTACCTGCCTTGCGAGTCTTTACAATTTACTTTGTTTGTCTGTATTTCAAAATTCATGTCTTAACCAAGGCTATCATCCAAGGATAACAGAATACTTAATGAAAATGTGGTATTTAACAGTCATGATTGTAAAGGAAGACAGTTTTAATTTCTATTTGGGGGGAGGGCATCAGGTTTTTTCAGTGAAAATGAGGATTAAGGCTACTGGTGCAATTTTGTTCTATTTGTGCAATACTGTGCAATTATCTACCTATCACATCTTAGAAATCATTCCATTAGAACTACCTACATCTTTTTGTTGTTCTTGCTATACAATATTTGTCATATTCTTAATCTGAGTGCACTACAAAAGGACTTTGATTATTCAATAGTTGTGTCATTGTTCCATATACCTTATATTACTTTACCTACAATTCCTTTCTCACATGCCAACGTCATACTTCAACTATCTCATAAGTTTTCCCAGTCATGTTGAGTACATACTTTATTTACTCAGCTGGCAAATCCTTGTGGGTATCCTTCATGTTCATTTCTGACTGTATAATAAGCAGTTAAACAAAACTCCGATTCTGGAAATTTAAATGAACCAAAGTAAAGAAAGCAATGCTTTCAAAATTTCTGATCTGCTTAGGTTTGTCTCCATTAAATTCTCTGATGATTGATTAAATTCAAATGATAGTGTGTGAGCTGAAAGTAACCTGTACCAGGACAAGGTAACAAGGAAAGATTAAAAATCAAATGTATCCAGCACCAACTTATTTTCTAAAACACTGCAAATGGAGATGCCAGGATCTTTCATTATAGATGGTGCTGTGTACCCTCTCCATTTTGTTGATTTCTCAGTAAGGTGGCAATTAAAGATGATATGTGCAAATCATTTAAAATTATACAGAGGGGGGAAAAAGAAAAGGTTACAAAATATAATGTCACAACTCAGCAATTAGGACAGCAGTGAATGAAAATTATATCTACCAGGCAAACAGAATGTTTATAGAATAGAAAATTCCAGTTGCATTTGTGTCCTGAGAAAGCATTTACTTGGACACAATTTTGAACTTCTGTCATCTTACCACCCCATATTGCATGTCATAAATTGTGAGAAATCCAGTTGATATGAAAACAAAACACATGGCATAGATCTGAAATGTCCATTGTTCCCCTTTAAAGTCCTAAAGGGTCATTCACCAGAATGACCTATTAAAATAATTTTTAAAAAGTCAAATGGCATTTTTAATTAAGCAAAAGTCATACTTGGGGTGTATTGAGGTAAAGGTTTACAATTTCAAATACATGACTATTCTTTGCAAACATGGTCCATTAAGCAACTTTCAGAGTTATATTAGCAACAAAGTGAAAATACCCATACAGTTTATAAGAATTAAGAGAAATATTATTGACATAAAAAATTGACACTGCTTTCCAATAGAAACCTTCTCCTCTCTCATACTATAAATAAAAGAATTGTAAGATAATTTTGTTGTAAGTTATTGGTGTCCTTTAAGTGATTAGTGTGATATTTGTCTATGAACACTTTGTAAAAAGACATTTTTCGAAAGTATTTTAGATCATGGTCCTTTGGTTTTAGTGGGAATGAGAATCAAAGTCTAAAATTAGGAAAGGTCTTTGAAAAAATTATGAAGTAGGTGGTTTGTCTTTTTAGACTCTATATCTTCACCACTGCCTTTGTTGCTTAGCTGATTTTGATTTACTCAGATATTAAATGAATACACGATCTTATCACTGTGCATATTCTCTCCAACAGCACAAGTCACAATACATGCATGTCCAATAACTTGTGTGGCCCTTACTTATATCCTCTCATAAGTTCATCACATGAACTCCATGTTGTATGTTGGGGATTGTGTTCATCCTTCATTATTGAAGAAGATCATGCCATCAGAGAAATGATGCCATGACTTGAACAGGACTTTGTTCTGAGTGACGGAAGGCTTTGCAAGACCACCAGCCTCACTTTTCATCCAGAGCCATGTGAATCCAGTGACCAGATATTCATCAGGATGACTGGAGATGACCCAGGATGCACTGGGAGACCTTGGTTCCTTTAGGAGTGAGGCAATGGCCATTCATTGAATAGACCTGTTTAAGAAGTAGCCAGGGCATGGACCCTTTAAAGGGGCCAAGAAAAAGAAAGACATCAGGCTGGGAGGGAAATAGCAACAGTTACTATTTATAATCACTCTAAAACCAGGAGGGCCCAGAAGGAAAAGAAAGGAAAGGAAAGGAAAGGAAAGGAAAGGAAAGGAAAGGAAAGGAAAGGAAAGGAAAGGAAAGGAAAGGAAAGGAAAGGAAAGGAAAGGAAAGGAAAGGAAAGGAAAGGAAAGGAAAGGAAAGGAAAGGAAAGGAAAGGAAAGGAAAGGAAAGGAAAGGGAAACTAGCCAGCGAAACCCAAGTCAACTGGGCATCTTTTGGACATCCAAATTTACTTTCTTTTGGAGAGGAGAAGGAAGGGAAGGGGGATGCAGACAGGAGAGGAGGAATGAGTTACCCAGCTAGCTGTGGAACTTTGCTCTTAATATAGGAAAGAAGCCAGTGGAAAACATGGGCTGACCAACAGTGACTCGACACTTACTGTATAACTGTCTTATCTCCTAGTTCTCATATATTTAATAATGTCATTTCCACTAATTCTTCTTTATCCTTATGAGAGCAAAACAGCATACATTTTTACCTAGAAGAAATCTTAAATGACAAGAATAGAAATCTCTTCATTTTACAGATGAAGAAACTAAGGTATAGAGGTTAATTAACTTGACCAAGGTATCACAGTTAATAAGTGTTAGAGGCAGGGTTCAAACTTAGGTCTTTCTGACTCCATGTCCAGCACGCAATGCCCATTTAACTTCCTTGATTCCTTGTGCCCAATGATCTCAGCATATTCACATCTACCATGTACCTCTTCATTGCCCTTTGGGTGGTATCCAACTCTGTGGAGACTAATGTGTACCATTACTCACAGTCATATGGCCCCAGTAGAACATAGTTATTTAAAACATGAACTCATTTAAATAACTTTGCAATATTCTAAGGAAATCTATCATTTGGACTTAAGGGGGGATATTGAAATTTCCATTTTTTATTATCAAAGTTTGGTTGACATTATTATAATCTCAAATACTCACTTTGATCAATCATCTTATATCAGTGTGACCTAAGAACACTGTTCCATGAATTTTTGAGACAAAGTTGGCTAAGATTCCTATTATCCTATTACATAAAATTTGTATCTACTCCTTCAAAATGTATCTTGCCTTTACAAAAACATTTCTTGATCCTTTTTTTCAAAAACTTCTCTTTCCACTAGAACCAGAAGATAGAGTAGTACATGATTAGCTGATCTTATTCTTTGCCAAGGATAATCCCTCTCAGGTAATATCCTTGCATCCCATCTCCAATATATTACCCCCTGTCTTTCCCAATTTATGACTCATTTTCCATGTATCCCAGTCTAGTGGCTCATTCCCTACTGCCTAAACACATTCCCATATTCCCATCCTAAACAAACAACGACAACAAAAAACTGCACCAGATCCCTCAATTCCAACTAACTCTTGCCCTCTATTTTTTTTAATTGAGGCTAAACTGAATAGTTCGTCTATAATAGATACCTCCACTTTCTCTCTAATTCTTTTTCTCTTGGTGTACTGATTTTTAGAAGTTAATTTATTTGTTTTCAGTTTTCAACAATCATGTCCATATGTTTCAAATTTTCTCCCCCTCCTTCTCCAAGATGGGATGCAGTCTTATATGGGTTATGCACATACATTCTTATTAAGCACATTTTCACATTAGTCATGTTGCATAGAAGAATTAAAACAAATTGGAGAAGGGATAAGAAAAACCAAAACAAAACAAAACATAACAAAAGAGAAAATAGTCTCCTTCATTCTGCGTTCCAATTCTGTAGTTGTTTCTGTGAATGTGGATGGGATTTTGCATTATGAATACTTTGGAAATGTTCTGTCCTTGCATTGCTGTGAAGGGCAAAGTTTGTCAGAAATAGTCCTTGCACACTGCAGCTGTTACTGTGTATAATGTTCTCCTGGTTCTACTCCATACACTTAGCATCAGTTCATGTAAGTCTTTCACTGAAGTCTTCCTGTTCATTACTTCTTATAGCACAATAGTATTCCATTACATTCATATACCACAGCTTATTCAACCATTCCCTAATTGATGGACATTCCCTCAGTTTCCATTTCTTGGACACCACAAAAAGAACTACTATAAATATTTTTGTACATGTGGGTCCTTTTCCAATTTTTATGATCTCTTTGGGATACAGTCCAAGAAGTAATATTGCTGGGTGAAAGGGTAAGCACAATTTGTAGCCCTGTAAGTATAGTTCCAAATTGCTCTCCAGAATGGTTGGATCAGTTCTCAGATCCACCAACAATGAATTAGTGTTCTACTTCTCCCACATCCTCTCCAATATTTGTCATCTTCCTGTTTTGTCATGTTAGCCAATCTGAAAGATGTGATGTGGTACCTCAGAGATGTTTTGATTTGTGTCTCTCTAATCAAAAGGGATTTAGAGCATTTTTTTCATATGACTATAGATGGTTTTAATTTCTTCCTCTGAAAACTGCCTATTCTGATTCTTTTATCATTTATCAATTAGGGAATGACTTGTATTCTGGTAAATTTGACTCAATTCTCTATATAGTTTAGAAATAAGGCCTTTATCTGACACACTAGGTGTAAAAAATTTTTTTCCCCAGTTTTCTACTTCCCTCCCAATCTTGGTTGTATTGACTTTGTTTGTGAATAAACTTTTCAATCTAATGTAACCAAAGTCATCCATTTTACATTTCATAATATTCTTTACCTGTTATTTGGTCATAAATTTCTCCATTTTTCATAAATCTGATAAATACACTCTTCCTTGCTCCCCTAATTTGTTTATAGTATCAGGCTTTTATGTAGATTGTGTACCCATTTACAGTGTCAGGCATTGGTCTATGCCCAGTTTTTGCCACACCATTATGCAGTTTCCCCAGCAGTTTTTGTCAAACAGTGGGTTGTTATGCCAGAATTTGGGGTCTTTGGGTTTATCAAACAATATTAAACATTATCAATGTGCCTTTAGGTTTAACAATCATTGACTACTGTGCCTTGTGTGCCTAACCTATTCCACTGATCTACCTCCCTGTTTCTTAGCCAGTATGAAGTAGTTTTGATGATTGCCGCTTTATAATACAATTTTAGATCTGGTATGGCTAGGCCACCTTCCCTAGCATTTCTTTCCATTAATTCCCATGATATTCTTGACAGTTTATTTTTCCAGATGAATTTTATATTATTTTTTTCTAGCTCTAGAAAGTAATTTTCTGGTAGTTTGATTGGTATGGCACTGAATAAGTAAATTAACTTAGATAGAATTGTCATTTTTATTATATTATCTTAGCCTACCCATGAGCAACTGATGTTTTTCCTACTTACTTAGATCTGACTTTATTTGTGTGAAAAGTGTTTTCTAATTGTGTTCATATAGTCCCTGGGTTTGTTTTGTCAGGTAGACTCCCAAATATTTTATAGTGTCTACCATAACTTTCAATGGGATTTCTCTTGCTGTTGGGCTTTGTTAGTAATATATAGAAACACAGGTGATTTATGTGGGTTCATTTTGTATCCCACACCTGTGCCAAAGCTGTTTATTAATTTCAAGCTGCTTTTTTTAACTTGATTCTCTGGGATTCTCTCAGTGTATTATCATATCATCTCCAAAGAGTGATAGCTTAGATTTTTCTTTTCCTGTTCTAATTCCTTTAATTTTTTTTCTTGTCTTATTGCTGAAGTTAACATTTCTAGTACCATATTTAATAACATTGGTGACAATAGACATCCTTGTTTCACCACTGATCTTATTGAAAATGCATCTGACTTATCCCCATTATGTATAATGCTCACTGCTGATTTTAGGTAGATATTAATTATTATATTAAGGAAGGCTCCATTTATTCCTATGCTCTCCAGTATTTTCAACAGGAATGGGTGTTGTATTTTGTCAAAAGCTTTTTCTGCATCTGTTGAGGAAACCATATGGTTTCTGTGAGTTTTGTTGTAGATATGATCAACAATACTGATAATGTTCCTCTTATTGAACCAGCCTTGAATTTCTGGCATAAATCCTACCTGATCATAGTTCATTATTATCATGATAAGTTGATTCAATCTTTTTACTAATATTTTATTTAAAGTTTTTTCAACAGTATTGGTAAAGGAAATTGGTCCATAATTTTCCTTCTCTGTTTTGGCTCTTCCCAGTTTAGGTATCAGAATCATATTAATATCATAAGAAGAATTTGGTAGGACTCTATCTCTGCCAATTTTCTCAAATAGTCTATATGGTATTGGAATTAATTATTCTTTAAATGTTTGATGGAATTTGCTAGTAAATTCATCTGGCCCTAGAGATTTTTTCCTAGGGAGTTCATCAATGGCTTGTTCAATTACTTTTTCTAAGATGGGGTTATTTAAGTATTTTACTTCCTCTTCTGTTAACCTGAGAGATTTATAATTTTAAATATCCATCCATTTCATTTAGATTGTCCAATTTTTGGATATACAGTTAGCTGAAGTAATTTCTATTTATTGTTTTAATTTCCTCTTCATTGGAGGTGAGTTCATCCTTTTTATTTTTGATATTGGTAATTTGGTTTTCTTCTTTTTTTAAATCAAGTTGATCAAAAATTTATCCATTTTATTGTTTTTGTCATAAAACCACTTCTTAGTTTTATTTATTAGTTCAATAGTTTTCATAATTTCAATTTTATTAATCTCTCCTTTGGTTTTCAGTATTTCTTACTTGGTATTTAATTTGGAATTTTCAATTTGTTCTTTCTAGCTTTTTAAGGTACATTTCCAACTCATTGATCTCCTCTTTCTCTATTTTATTCATGTAAGCATTCAGAGATAGAAAACTTCCCCCAAAGAACTGCCTTCACTGCATCCTAGAATTTTGGTAGGTTGTCTCATTATTGTTATTCTTTTGAATGAAGTTGTTGATAATTTCTATTGATTTTCCAGGTCAACTGTTTTTCCAGTGAGATATTTCATGTTGTCTTCTATTTTTTCATTCTTTTGGTTTTGTTTTGCAATTTCTTGGTTTCTCATAAAGTTACTGGCTTCCATCTGCTTCATTCTAATTTTTAAAGAATTATTTTCTTCAATGAGCTTTTGACCCTCCTTTTCTATTTGGCTAATTCTGCTTTTTAAAGCATTTTTCTCCTCCTTGGCTTTTTGGAGCTCTTTTGCTATTTGAGTCAGTCTCTTTTTAAAGTTAGTCTATTTTTAAATTTCAGCATTTTTTTGGTTCTCCTTTAGCAACCTGTTGACTTGCTTTTAATGATTTTCTTGTATTACTCTCATTTTTCTTCCCAATTTTTCTCCACCTCTCTTACTTGATTTTCTTTTTTTTTCTGCTGCTTAATGGTTTTTATTTTTAGAAGAAAAAATTTTATTGACTCTCCCCCCGTTTCAGCCAAAAAAAAAAAACAACAACAACAGTTTCTTAAATTACTTTTCAGTATTTTTAAGATTCTCATAAAAAATACCTCAGTTTTAAAACTGAAAGAAGGAACCCAAAGATGTCTCATTTGAGAATTCTTGGGGTGTAACAGATGCTATTGTTGAGATATCTCTTTGTACTTGTCTACATCAAATATTTCAGATGTCTTTATAACAGGAAAAGTCAAGGAACAAGCTAGGGAACTTTTAAGGGTATCAAATTGTATCTCTACAGAGTTAATTCTGTTTGGTGCAAGCAAAACATGTTCTTGGCCAGGGTGGGTCTTGAAGAAGTCAGTTTTCCACTTTTTTCTATGGGAGAGAACTCTGAGAGGATAATTTCTGAGATCTGCCTTGATTCCCTGGCCAGGAGATTCATGGTCTCACATTCTTTCAGGGCCTTACAGCAGACGGTTTCTTTCTAATATCTTCGGTGAATCATCACCATCTTCTCAATCTCCATATTTTTACCTCAATGCACCTTTTCTCAAACATCTCGCCAAGTTGGACTGCCATAGCAGCCTGAAGGAAAAGTTTAGTCAATAGATTTTCTCACTTCTCTTTCTTCTCAATCATTTTCAATGACTTTTTTACTACCAATATTCAAACCCTTGCCAACCCCATACACTTCTCCAACAATGTCCACCAGCTTTCAGCCAGATTCAAAGAAATATACTCCAATTCACTGACTTCTTTTACCTGAGTATCCTTTGTTCTCTGGGCTGCTGCCCATGAGCTCCTAAAAGCCACTTCCTTTGTAGCCTTCTTGATCAATTTTCCCACATCTTGAACCAAGTTCTTACTTCTCCTGGTCAATGCTATCTTAAGTTTGACTTGAGTCTGCCAGTTCTCAATTTCCTTATGTATGGCACGCTACTTGAAATAAAACACTCTTGTTAGATTTTTGAAATCCTGAGTCATCCTTCTGATCTGAGATACATTCATTTGGCATTTCATGATGGCCCTAAGCATCCACAACATTAGATTGAAGTGAATCTTTGCTTTTCTTATCATCTCATTTTCCATCTTGTTAAAGATGTTTTGACCAACAATGCTACGGATTCTTCAGCCAAAAATATTTACAATTGTTCTTTGCCACTTATCAAGACCATCTTTCTCTAAGTTGGAGTTCTCATCCACTTCCAGTGACTGAAGAGAAACCACTTGAACTGCCTTTCTTACTTGATTTTCAAAATACGTTTTGAATTCTTCAATGGCCTAGACCACTGCATATTTATTTTGGAGGTTTTTGATGAAGAAGCCTTGATGAAAGGATGGAAGAAAATAACTGTTCACCAAGAAAGTAACCTTTTATAGTCTTATTTTTTTCCCTTTTTGGGCATTTTCCCAGCCGGTTACTTGACTTTTGAGTCCTTTGCCAAAAGAAGGATATATTCTAGGGGCCTGTATGTTCTCAGTTCCTCCAAAGTGGCACAATCATTGGAGAGGAGTTTACTCCTCTCTTGGCCTGCATTGTGGTCTGTGAACAACTACAAGTTTTTCTGCCTGGGATCTGTGAGTGGAATTCCTTCTCCAGAGCCTCCTCCACCTCCAACAAGTCAGTGCTCCTCCTCACCCCAGGACCAGAACTTTGGGCTGAGATCCAGATCATCAGCTCAATTTCCCCAGGGTCTTTAGACAGAAGGCTCCAAAAATGGATGCTGCAGCCACCTGGGGTCAGGGCTAGGGCAAGAATCTGTTCCCTTCTCACCCAGGTGAAATAGCTTTCTCACTGACCTTTGAAGATGTCTTTGGCATTTGTGGGTTGAGAAATCTGGGAATTGTAGCTGCTGTTGCTGGTGCCCTGAAGCCTGCTGTGATCCTGTCCATGCCTCACTGCACGACCAAGGCTGGGCTGTGCAACCAAGGTTGGGCTATGCTCTGCAGGCTGTGATCTTCTGCAAGACTGGTGAGATAGACCTTTCTCCTTGGCCTTCTGTGGGCTGGAAATCCCTTTTCCTTTCGTTTTGTAGCTTCTGCTGCTCTAGAATTTGTTTAGAGTCATTTTTATAGGTATTTTATGGGCTGTGGAGAGAGAACTTCTACAGGTCAGTCCTTCTACTCTGCCATTGTGTCTCTACCCCCCTACCTCTCTTCTTAATCCTTTATAATCTGGCTTCTGGCCTTATCATTCCATAAAACATCTATTCTTTAGTTGCCTAATCCAATGGCCTTTTCTCAATTCTCATTTTCCTCAGCCTCTTTACAACCTTCAACACTGTAGATCACTCTTTCCTCTTTGTTATTCCTTTCTCTCAAAATTTTTGGGTTACCACTCTCTCCTGGTTCTGCTACTACCTATTTGACCATGCTTTCTCAATATATTTTGCTGGTTGCTCTTTGAGATCACATTATTTTACTATAGGTGTCCCACAGGTTTCTCTCCTAAACCTTTGTTACTTCTTCCTATATATTACTTCACTTGCATAGTTCATCAGTTTTCATGAATTTAGTTACTGTTTTTATACTGACAACTCTTAAATCAACCTATCCTTTTGCAACTTCTCTGAAAAACTTCAGTCTCACATCTCACAATATCTTTTAGACATCTTTCACTGGATGTTCAGTAGATATTATAAAGTCAAAATGTCCAAAATTGAATTCATTATATTTTCTCCTATACCTCCCTCCAGATTCTAATTTCCTATTTCTATATCAGTCGATATGTTTCTTTCAGTCTTTGACCTCACAGCCTAGAAGTCATACTTGACTCCTCACTGTCTCTCACCTTCACAACCCAATCTGTTGTCAAGGTCTGTCAATTTAACCTTTGCAATAGCTTTCTGGCATACCCCTTTCTTTCTTTTACATGGACAGTGTTCTGATACAAGTCTCTTCACTTGACACATGGACTACTGCAATAACCTGTGGGTGGGTCTGCCTGTCTTGAGTCTCTACTCACTGTAATTTATCTTCCATTTAGCCAACAGATCATTTTTCTAAAATACAGGTCAGACCATGTCACCCTTTGTTCAATAAACTTCAGCAGCTCCCTATCACACCCAGGATCAAAAACAAACCATCTGTTTGTCCTTTTATGACCCTACTTTTCTGGTCTCCTAACACCTTACTTCCTGCTTTTTGATCTAGTGATCCAGTCCTCCTTTCTGTTCCATAAATAAGACATTCTATCTCTCAACTAGACATTTTCCTCCAAATGCTTTCCCTCTTCATCTCTGCCTACTAGTTTCCTTCATTTCCTTTAAATCCCATGTCATTAGGAGTCTTTAAGATCCCCTTTTTCTCAAGGAATATGAAAGTTTTGGGGGAATGCATAGTCCACATTTAGAGAATTTAATTTCAAATCTCATCTCTGCTGTTTGCAATCTATATAACCATGAGGAAATCATTTATCATATCTGGGCTTCAGTTTCTTCAGCTATAAAATGAGAATATTCAACTGGAAAATCTCTGATGTCCCTTCAAACTCTTGAACTATGATCCTTTGATCTCAAGATGGCAATGGAGAGTAAGAGTGTACAGGATAGGGAGTAGTTTCTTTTATTTTATAAATGTCTTGGAGAAACCAGTGCAATAAATAGATTCAACTTGGAGTAGATTAAGACTTATTGTCTTTAGGGCTCATGGTTGAAGAGCAAAAACTGCATGAAGTTGGATCCAGGACCTTGGTATGTGAAGATCACAGGTCCAATTCTATATAGTCACCGGCAATTATGCTATTGTCAATGGCCTCATATATACGCTAAATATTAGGTCAGCTTGTGGTTCCTGAATGTTCTTTTTTACTAGGTGAAATCTCCAGGAATTTCAGTAACTTAATATTCAAAAATATGCATCATTTGTTTTCCATCTACATAAATCTTCACTGGTATCATTTCTTGTAGCACACCTTAGGATCCAGATGCAGTCGTATTCACACTCCCTCTTGCTCCAACATTCAGTGCAAAGACACTGCTTTTGTCCTAACATTTAGTCAGCATCTTATACACCGAATCCCTACCCCAGCTCTCAGCTTCCATACACTGCTTCATTTTTTTTTACTAACACACAGTCTTTCTTCTTATTTTCTCCTTCTTTCTGCCCCTCCCTTAACCCATTCTATACCACTGGGGTCAGGTCCTTTCTAGACAATATTTATATATTTTTTTCCATATTCACACAACTCTTCTTTCTCTGCCTCTAATTTCCATCTCAGTTCCCCATACTCACTAGACACTCTCTGTTTATACTTTCCTCTTGTGAATACTCTCTTTGTTTGTGTATCCAAGGAAATTGTCTAATGATAGTCATCCCTTCTCTAACGACAATGTCAGATAGCATCTTAACCAAGTAGTCTGAGGGTTAATCAACAATTGCAAACAACTGGTGAGAAGCACTGAGGAAGACCCTTTCTGTCAGGATGGTGCAGAAGGCAAAGAAGGAAGCTGTTGTCCCCTCCCACCCCAAGACAGAAGCCAAGTCCAAGGACCTGAAGGGCAAGAAGATGGTGTTAAAGGGTGTCCATAGCAACAAAAAGAAGATCTGAACATCCCCCACCTTCCAGTGCCTCAAGACACTAAGACTTTGGAGGCAGTCCAAATACCCTTGGAAAAGTACCCCTCAGAGACACAAACTTGATCACTATGTCATCAGTAAGTTTCCCTACATCACTGAGTCTGCTATGAAGAAGACTGAGTACAACAACACCCTGGTTTTCATTGTGGACATCAAGGCCAACAAGCATCAGAACAAACAGGTAGTAAAAAGCTATATGACATCAATGTGGCCAAGGTCAACATACTGATCTGGCCTGATGGAGAGAAGAAGGCCTATGTCTGACTTGCTCCAGACTATAATTCTTTAGATGTTGCCAACAAATTTGGAATCATCTAAACTGTGTCCAGCTGTCCCACTGCACATACAATAAAAACAAGTGCAATCAACTGCCTAGGATCAATGCCTCCTATGGATAGCTGTTTGACTTTTCTGGCTATTATTTTTCACACTCTAACAGAAACTAGTTGCTTTGTAACAATGCAAAGAAGCTTGATATAGTATAAACAAGAGCAGGTAGGTGATGGAGTCAAAAGAGTGCTGGGCCTAGACCCAGGAAAATTCATCTTGCTGAGTTCAAATTTGGCCTCAGACACTTGCTAGCTATGTGATCCTGGGCAAGTCACTTAACTCTCTTTGCCTCATTTTTATTATCTATAAATTTAACTTGAGAAAGAAATTGCAAACCACTCCAATATTTCTGCCAGGAAAACCCCAAAAAGGGTTGTTGTTGTTACTAATGTCATGTCATCCTTTATCTGATGTCATGGTCTTCTTTGAAAATGAAAGACGAACACAACCTGTGAGTTGCCCAAACTGCCTGAATGGGGACCCAGTTATCTGGGTAACTCAGCTCATTCACTCCCTTCTGTCTCCCTCTTCCCTTCCTTCTCCTCTCCAAAGGAAGATAAATTTGTATGGTCAGAGAATACGAGTTTGGGGTTTTCAGGCTAGATTTATTTTTTCTTTCCTTCCTTCCTTCCTTCCTTCCTTCCTTCCTTCCTTCCTTCCTTCCTTCCTTCCTTCCTTCCTTCCGTCCTTCCTTCCTGTAATGATGAGTTGGACATGACTGAAAAAGAACTAAATAGCAACACAGTATGAAAAAAAATCTCTTTGCCTGGGATATAGCTCATAGAAACAAGAAACTGGGTGCTACATTGGTTGTCCATATCCTTAATCTGAACCTTATATAATCTTGCTTATTATCATGAACTCTTTTACTTTCCAACTCTGTCAGTCTTGGCCCTTCTCAGTTCTAGCTTCATTTACAATCAATCGTTAATCAATCAACAACCATTCATTAGGCATGTATTATATACCAGGAACTATACTGGGATGGGGAATGAAAAAAAATAAAAATAAAATGAAAGCCTTCTGAAAGAGCTTAAATTCAAATACTGGTAACAACATGCACATCTGGAAATTTACACAAAATATGAACATAACAAATGTAAGACAGTTAGGGAGGGAAGGCACTGGCAGTGGAGAGACCAGGAGAGATTCTTATAGCATATAGTATTTGAACTTGATACTTAAGGAAATGAGGGACACTATGAGTAAAAATGAAGAGAGTGCATTCCAACCATGGAAATCAATCAGCACAAAAGCACAGAGATGGGAGATGAAGTAATAGACATCAGGAACAAGGAAAAGACCAGAGTGACTAGACTGCAATGTGAATAGAGAAAATAATATATAATAAGAATAAAAAGATAGGAATGGGTTGGAAGTAGGGGAAGAGCATGAGTGGCAGGGATTAGGGCACAGTGGAGAAACCCAAAGAAGTCCAAGGGCATTGTACATGGAGGGAAATTGGGAGGAGAGTTTGCTGGGGTCCTTCCTTGAATGGAGAGTGTGGAGCTCACAGAAACTTTCAATCACAGGATTCAATCAGAATGTCAAAGGGTACTGATGAGATATGAATATCAAAGCTAATTTAATCTTGCAGGACCATGAGATGTCCCATTTATGAGTTTCATGGAGGCAGAAAGGCATGATGGAGAATAAAGAAGACCAAAAGTAGTGCAGGTGGTACTGTAGTTAATGGGGTACTGTAGTTAAAGAAAAGCACCTTGTGTAATGTGGATTTTAATGGGGAAAAAACTGAGACAGGAAGACTAATTAAGGGTCCATTTCAATAGTTCTTGAAAAAGGTGATAATGAGAGCCTGAAATAATGTGATGGTACTTTGAATAATGAAATGAAAATAGATGCAAGAGGTGTAGAGGTAGAAAGGCTAAACTTGAAAATGGAATCTTGGGGTCAAGAAATCAAGTGAAATTTTAAGCTTGGTACAATGGAAAAATTGTCATATCCTTGGTCAGAATATGTTTAGTGGTTGAGTATAGTTGTAGGGTTGATGAAGATAATGTATTCTGTTTTGAACTTGTTGAGTTTAAGATGTCAATGGAACATCTAGTTTGAAATGATGAATAGGCAATTGATCATGTGAAATTAAAACCTGAGAGAAACCAACTAGATATCTAGATCTGGAAGTCATCTACATAGAAATTATCATTAAGCTCAGTGGAACTGATGACCTCCCCAAATGAGCGAATACAGACAGACAACCCAGGATAGATTCTTGCAGTGTAAGCACAATTGTGCTTAGGGAGTATTATGCAGAATATGAAGGAAACTGAGAAGTAGCAATCAGACACATAGCAAAAGAATGAATAAAGAATAGTGTCATAAAACCTTGTAGAATTATCATGAAGGAGAGTGATGAATGCCAAAGGGCAAGTGATATAATGATAAAGAAAAGACCATCAGATTTGGCAATTGATAATTGATAATTTTGTGGTGTACAGTTTCAGTTACTTGGTGAGATCAGAAGCCAAAATGATAGAAGTCAAGAAGTAAAATGAAAGAAAATTCATATCAGAAGTTAAAAAATATTTTTCTAGGTTTTTTTTTTCAGGAAAGGGAGAAGCCAAATAGAAAGATAATTTAAGGGAATGATAAGATTGTTACTGCTACTGTTGCTGTGTTGTTATTTTGTTGTCAAGGGACTAGGGTAGGAACCATTGGATAAGAAGTTATTGAGAGAAAGTGGGTGGAGTATTAAAGGGGCAATGTGCTGAAGAAAACAGGAAGAGATAAAGGGATTGGTCTTGACAAGGAGAGCAGATATCCATTTATCAAACCCCTCCCAACTGTGCTTCTAAGTCTGGATTTTCCCACCATGACTCAGCTTCATTCTTACCTTATAATATTCATCCATCCTGGCCCACTTCTCTCATTGGTGAATTCCCTCTAAGCCATTCCCAAGAATTCCCTTTTGGCCTCAGCTGTCCCATGTTTCCTGTCTTTGTTTTGGTACCCAGGCTAACATGGAGCATTTGTATGCAGAACAGTGAGTTCCTTTTGCAAGTAAGGCAATCTGACTCCAATCAGTTTTCTCAATCTGCAGAATCTTAAAGCCTCCACATCTGGGAGGCTAGGGAGATGAGATGATAGGATGAGATAGGATGAGCTTTAACTGTATCCATGATACTAGAGCAGCTGGGATTCCTCTCAGCTATATCTCAATGACTATAGGCATTTTATTTATAAATATGATTTTCTAGGCAAGGAGAAGGAAGAACATATTTGTAAATTAAGCCACTTTCATAAAAAAATATATTAAGATATGTGATATTAATGTAAATTTCTTGAGGGCAGATTTTTAAAAAAATTCTTTGTATTCCCAGAACCTAGCAAAATATCTTGCACATGGTAGGTACCTAATAAATACTTAGAATTCAATATGATTGCAACTTTGTTGCTTCCTCTACCAGTGAAGGTAAGATGTGAAGCGGACTCTGGAGTAGTAAAAGCCAGACATTTCTTTTACCTTAGACCCATGTGATTATCCTCAACCACCAGAGTGACATAAGGAAAAGAAATCTGTAATCAAGCACCATGAATGCTACAGCAGATTCAATGTTTTCGTTTGCATTCTCTTTTTTTGACTATTGACTATTGTCAAGACTTTTGACTCTCTCAAAGACGTATAATTTAAACAGAACCAATGGAGTCTGGCCCCCTTTCACTTATTTAGCCCCCTTAAATATCCTGAGTAAACGTGTCTATTGGTTCACTCATTTTCCAGGGTTCCAGACAGAGAGAACCACCCAAGGAAATTATACATGTATAACAATTTCAGTGCCTGTTTCTATCTCCACATCTTATAATACTTTCTTATTGTTATTATACTGATACATTATCCTTTGATTCTGTCTTCTATTAGTTTCTTCTATTACTTCTATCTTTCTTCACAACATAAATTTTGACCTCTCCTGGACCTTCTACTAACCAGGCAGATACTGACAGATAATTAGTGAAACTCTATGTAGCTCATGGAGATTCAGGAAGGAGTAACAGTAGGGATTCAGTCATCTAAAACAGTATCTGCTATTTTTAAAGGTAAAAAACTTAATAATTGTAAGAAAACATGACTGATCCTTGATTTAACTACCAAAAGAGAATGCCAAAGGAAATACCATACCTTCCTCATTGGAATTGCTTTCAGTTTGCATATTGCTCTTGTGTTATTTAATAGAAAACATGTCTAAAATTCAGAAATCTCTGTGTTCAGGAGACTTGGACTCCTTATTTTCATTTTTTTTTTAAAAAAAAAGGTTCACAAAGGAAAGAAAAATAATTCTTAGTTTACATTTTGTGTCTTCATATCCAGTCTATTTGTCCTCTCTCACGAAGATATAGCTGAAGAGCAGCAATAGCAAAGGATGACCTCTGTAAATGTGTACATCTAGGAGGAAGACTGTCATTTTCAGATAATTTGTTAGATCCTTTACTATGCCACTGTGACATTGTATTTCTTATTACAATGCTCCAGAATATGTGATCAGCTATGGAAGGATACACTGATGATTTATTTGAGGGGTGAGGGGGTTTTTGTGATTTAAGAGAAAAAGATGGATACCTCACCTCAAAACTTAAAAGAAAATGTTTTAACTACACTGTTTATATTTTCATAGTGCTCATATATGTAACCAATTATAGCCATATTCATAGGATCACAAGATGAAAGATATGGAGCTGGATATGATCTTGAGTATTATAGCTTCACAAACTTAGAGCTGAAAGCTACCTCAGAGGTCCTTCAGTCCAATCTCCTTTTTACTGTTGCGGAAACTGAGCCCACTAAAGATAAATGGCACACACAAGGTCATGAAAATAGAATTTTAACTTAATTCCTCTGACTTGGCCTATTCAGAGTGAATATTTTTCCAGTCTACAATGTTATCTTCCTAAAGAAACTCAAACACTAAGTGGATTGTTGTTACTATATCACTTTCTTTTCTGTTCTATCATTTTCAGATGTAAGGATCATGCTTCCCCTACTGCCTTTACTTAGGAGACTGAGACTCAATTCTCAAATACTTAACATGTGAGAAAGTTTCCCAAGAAACAAAAGGAAAAGGCATTACTAAGCACTTGGTATGCGTCAGGCACTGTGTTAAGTACCAGGCATTCAAACATAAGGAAAAGGAAAAATTTACAGTAGAATTTACACTCTATTGAAGGAAGATCATACAACAGAAGGAGCAGAAAAGGGATCATGGTAGAAAGACCCCTACAGAGGACATGAGGTAAAGTCTTGGTAATCAGAAGAGAAGTCAGGGGAGAAAAGTGGAAAGGGAGCTCTGTCTTCATCACTTGTAAGTTAGTGTGTGTACTGTACCACACTATCCATCTTGTATCTTGATTCAAGGGAGAGGAGGACCATTTGGAAAAAAAGAGGCTACCATTTTATAATTTTAACAGTTGTCAACCTTTCTGCAGTGAAATGGAATGTACTGACCATCCGTGCAAGCATTTTCCTCAATGACACATTAGTGTTCGGGGGAAAAAAAACAAAAAAACAAGAAACAAACAAAACAAAACATTTACAGTTTTTACAGTGAAAGGCTTTCAGATCATGTCAACACATATATGGAGCTGAGGAAAGAAAAAATACACTTCATGATTATCAAATTATAAGTTATTTCGAATGTTAGCAAATTTTTTTTTGACTAATTCTTTGAGTATAGTACACAAAAGACAGATCTGGAAATATTGTGGCACCTCCATTTTGGATTGTCATTAGTGGAGTAGCTAGGCTGTGGGGAGGACGATATGTGAAGGGATATATGAGTTATAAAATATCAATATTTAATAGGGATAAAAAAGCAGATTTTTTTTAAACAAAGAGGTTGCCTGTCTGCCCACCTTCCCCCTTTCTCTGATTTTGACTCTGGCAATATCCTCCTTTCCCTCCCTCCCCCCTTCTTTCTCTCTCTCTTATGTTGTCCTCCAATATCATCCCTTATGCTCCCCTGTTCTGTCCTTCTGTTTCTGTCTCTTTTTCCTTTTACTCTTCCTCCTCCTCCTGTAGTAGTAGTAAGAGGAGGAGGGAGAAAGAAGAGACAATTCAGGCCATTATCTCTCCATATCTCCCCCTAAATAAAATATTTTTCATATATATTTAAGCAGGCTTTTGCCCAATCTGAAATCACATTTCTATCATACACAACAGAATGTAAAACATCTCAGACTTGTATGACAGCCTCCTGACAAGTGTATGAAAGATTATTCTTTGTGGCATCAACATGAAGATGGATTGTAGTGAGGAAGAGTATGGAGTCAAGAAGACCTGAAAAGCTACCATTATTTTGTTCCAGGTTGTTTCAATGAGGGCCTGTATGAAAATATTAGAATGAGAATTAAAGAGGGGACACAGCAGAGAAATATTTTGGAGATGAAATTCACAGGATTTTATAAATGATTTGATAGGAGATGTAAAGAATATGGAAGTAATGGAAAAACCTAAGATCACCCCAAGATTATTTTAAAAAGGAATTATAGGTGAGCAATGATATCACAGATAGTGAAAAAAGAGTATTTATATGTTATTTCTGAGGTTTGAAAAACATTTTTCAAATAGTATCCAAGTATTACCTCAGATTTTTCTCACAAGTATGTGAAGCAGGAGTTGATTATCCTCTTCATTTGACAGATGATGAAATTGAGGCACACTAGTGGTTAAATGTTCTCTCTGTGGTTACGTAAGTGGTAAATGTCTGAGGACAGATTTAAACTCAAGTCCTCCTAACTCCAAGTTTACCACTCTGTCATGCACCACACAATCTAGCTTCCTAGAGAAACAAAAAGGATAGACTTAAAGGTTTGGAGGAATGGATAAGGAATTCAGTTGTATACAGTTTATGGTTAATATGCCAGTAGGAAAATTGAAGATTTCCTATGGGCAACTAGTGACATGGTTCTAAAACTGACAAGTCAGGACTTGAAATGAAGACTGATGATCCAATTGCATGAAGTGGTATCTGATACCAGGGGAATGAATAAGATTTATTTTTTATCAATTTCCTTTATTTTTAATTTATGGAATAACACAGGCATTTCCATATCATTGTATAATAAAAATATGATTGCACATGAAACTGCAAATCAATTATGTATAACTTGCTAATCCTTTAAAATATATAAGTATCATGCAAATTTCTTTCTTTTCTTTTTTCACTCCCCCCAAGATGTAGAGATAGAAACACACACACACAGACACACACACAATCATCGTAGAAACATTTCTCTTTATCAGTTCTTTCTCTGGATGCAGAAAGTGTCTATCTTCATATGACCTTGGGTATGTACAAAGCTGTCCTTAAAGTAATATTGACATTACTCTATATGATGGTTTTTTGTTCTGCTCATTTCTGTCTTCATTACTTCATGCAAGTCTTTCCATGATTTGCTAAGATCATCGAGCTCATCATTTCTTATAGTACAATCATATACCACAACTCGTTTAACCATTCCTCAATTGATGGGCATCCCTGCAATTTCCAGTTCTTTGCCACCACAAAGAGAGCTGCATAAATATTTTAGAACAAATGGGTTCTTTTCCCTTTTGCCTCATCATCTTTGGAAATAGACATAGTAATGACATTGCTGAGTCAAAGGGTATTGGCAGTTTAATTACTCTTTGGGCATAATTCCAGATTGTTCTCCTAAGTGGTTGGATCAGTTCACAATTCCATGAACAAGGAATTAGTGTCCCACTTTTCTACCTCCCATCCAACATTTGTCATTTTCCCCTTCAATAATTTTAGTCAATCTGGCAGGTATAAAAATGATATCTCAAGGTTGTCTTAATTTGCATTTCTCTAATCAATAATGATTATGATGATCAATTATTTTGATTTCTTCATTGGAAAACTGTCTGTTCATATTCTTTGGCCATTTATCAATTGGGGCATCACTCATTCATAGAGATTTGAAAAAAGATTTTTATACACTTTTTAAATATTTGAGATATCTTTACCTGAGAAACTATTTATAAAATTTTTCCAGTTTTCTGCTTTCCTCTGATCTTGGCTTCATTTGTTTGATTTGCACTACAGTTTTTATTTAAATTCATGTAATTGAAATTATCCTTTTTTATGCCTAACTTTGTTCCCTATCTCTTGTTTGTTCATAAATTATTTGCTTATCCATAAGTTTCATAAGTAATATGTTCCATATTTTTCTATTTTTTTTTGGTAATATCTCTCTTTATCTCTAGGTCATGGATCCATTTGGACATTCTTTTGGTAAATGGTGTAAAATATTGGTCTATGCCCAGTTTCTTCCATACTGCTTTCCAGTTTTTCCAAACATTTTTTTTTTTTACTAAACAATGAATTCTTATCCCCAAATCTGGTCCTTACACTTATCAAATACAAGGTTATTATATTTATTTGCTGCTGTACATTGTGTGTCTACACTGTTCCAATAATCTTACTTTCTATTTCTTAGTCTGTCTCTGATAGTTTTAATAATTACTACCTTATAACATAGTTTAAGATCTGGTACTGCTAAAGCTCCTTTCTTTACATTTTTTTTCATTAGTAAATGAGATTGCTAAGAGTCAGAGCACAGAGAGAGAAGAGTGAAAGATCTAGGAGGGACTCAAAAATCACCCAAATTACAAAGATAGAAAAAAAATGAAAGGTCAGTTAAAGAGTTAGAGAAGGATTCATTAGAAAGGAAAGGAAAAGCAGGAGAGTGTCATATCTTTGAAGTTAAGGCAATAAAAAATATTAAATGCATTGTACAAATAAACAAAGTTGAAACCTACAGAGAGATCAGGGAAGATTAAAAAGTGACTATTGGATTTGACCATTAGGAAGTTATCTGTATCTTTTGGAGGGCTGGCTCTAAGACCAGTTGCAAGAGGTAAAAGAAAATGTGCCAAGGAATTGAAAGCATTCATGTGTGGATAATGTTTTCAATGAGCTTCACAGTAATTGGGAAAAAAAGCTATGGGATGGTAGTTGAATGGAATAGAAAAGTCAAAAGAATGCCTTTTTCTGTTTGCTTTGTTTATTGATTTTTAGGGTTGGAAAGATCCAAACACATATGTAAGTAAGAAACAATGCCAGTGGTGGAAAAAAGACAGAGGCAACTGACTAATGAAGTAGATAAAGAAAATGAGTTAGAGTCAAGAAGATGAAAAGTTAAATCCTTCCTTGGATGCCAATCAGCCTTATGGCACTGGGAAAATTATTTGACCTTTCTAATTCTGCTTTATTCTTTCTTGTGAAATGGGAACAACCATAGTATCTACCTCCAAAGATTGATTAGAGGTCATGAGGTTTTGTGTGTGTGTGTGTGTGTGTGTGTGTGTGTGTGTGTTTGTGTGTGTTAAACCTTAAATTGCTAGAGCATTAGCCCTTGTAAGTAATAAGGAAGCGCCACCCCCCCCCCCCCGCCCCATGACTGATATATGATCATAGATCTACCAGAAATATCAAAGATATAGGTTCCAACACTGTGTCCCAGGGAGGTTAAATGATTTCACAAGATCACAATGTTGTAATGAACAAAGGTAGGATTCAAATCCAGTAAATGTTTTTGACAGCATATAAGTAGAACAGGATTTAACCTGCTATTATTATAGGGAGGATCCTGGCTATGAAAGTCTTACAGTTGTCTAGATTATTTAAAGATTAAATGACCTGTCCAACATCCACAGACACACAGTATAATAGTTACAAAGAAGACTGAGCCCCAAACTAAAGCTATTGCACCTGTTGGAAAAATATCATGAAGATTGGTAGATGACAGCAACAAGTTAGAGGAAGAAGTAGTATAAGCAGATTTCCTGGACCTCAGAATGAAACATCTTTGTAGGATAGGGATAAAAGAATGGTTTGTAAATGTATGTGAAGAAGAAAAAAAAGAATCAAAGAATGTAGAGCACTAGAATGACAAAGTGTCCAAATGTGAAAAAATATTTAACTAGATGATCTCTAGTTTAAGGTTTCTTCACATTTAGATCCTTTAGCATTCTGGTGAAACCAATGGATCCATGCTTAGAATAATTTTAGGAACATTATACACACACCTGTGTGGATACATATGTATATATATATGTATGTGTAGATATATATACCTATATGGATACATATGTATGTATATATGTATGTATGTATGTGTAGATATATATATGTATGAAATAAAATTACATTGAAGTACAGATATAAAAATATTTTGAAAACTAAATTCATGGTCTCGAAGTTAAGAATTTCTATTCTACTCCAAATTTTTTATTTTGCAGATAAAGAAACTGAGATCCACAAAGACTCAGTGACTCTCCAAAAGTAGTAAGATAATCTAAATCTGAATTCAGATCCCGATCCTCCACTAAATGCGTACAACATGCAACAATGCTAAATGTTTTATCCATCCTCTTGACTAGTGAGTGTCAGGAGGGAGGAGAGTTTTTCACCAGTGGAGAAGGATATAAGGGATATAGTGTTACCAGGGGATAGTCAAGTCTCTGTTAAGGTAAAGAGGTGGAAGAAATAGTCTTTGAAAAGTTCCTGGATGTTGAAAATTTATTGGAGTTGCAAAGAGAACAATGGAATGTGGTTAGGATGGAATGTGGGTGATTAGAATAAGAATGAGGATTAAAGACAGGATTTAAGAAGGACATAGTGCTTGCACCTAATATAGTGAGAGTGGATGAAGAAGAGTGGGGAGCCCATACAATGAGAGTTAAAAATTGCTATGGCACGTTCCATTAAAGGGACACTTACAAAATAAATCCACTTTAGATATCCAACTTTAATTTGGCATATGGATTATCTTGTGCCAGCTCCTATGAGGTTTCTTGCCCTGGTGTTCTTTGGTCCTTGATTTTAGAGATAGCAGAAACTTTAGAATTCACCTAATCCAGTGCAATCCTTAACATTGGCTTCACCTTTTTTAGTTGATTATGCAGCATTTCTTTGAAGACATTGGAAAGTAACTTGTTACACTGGTGGAGCAAACTTGATTAGAACCAAGAAGATTTAGATTCTAATCCCAACTCTACCATTTATTACCTCTGTGACCTTCCACAAATAATTTAACTTCCACAGCGTCAAATTTCCTTAAGTTAGAGGCAGTTAAGTAATGCCATAAATAGAATGTTGTGCTTGGAATCAGAGACCTGAATTCAAATTCAGCCTCAGACACTTACTATGTGTGTGACTTTGGGCAAGTCACTTCACCTCTGCTTGCCTCAATTTCCTCAATTACAAAATAGGAATAATAATAGCACCTACTCATGGGATTGTTGTGAGAATCAAATGAGGTAATACTTATAAAGTATTTAGCATAGTTCCTAGCATATAGTAAGTGCTTAATAAAATGCTTATTCCTCTTATCTGTAAAATGAGGAATTGGCCCAGATTACCTTCAATTCTTAGTATATGATCCCATTTACAAAAGATATGAGATTCAATTTAAAATAAATTCCAAAGTACAAGTCCATAGCAGTGAAGTCATTGTACAACAACAAAATAAAACAAGATAAGAATCAGGTTCTGTTCCCTGATTAATTATCATCTAAAGATAGGTTACTTTTTTTTTTTTTACAGGTATACTGGATTAGAGAAAAGCATATTTTCAGCAAAAAAAAAATGTGATTGAGTAGAATTTAAGGGAAAAAATTAAAGGTGTATTTGTGGAAAAGTGAAGCTATTCTGATGATATGAATAACAAGTATTTCCTACTATATTTCTTAGCTGGAATTAATATCACAGCATCATCTCTGTAAGACTGGAGATTCTTAGAGGTTTAGTGTAGTTCAAACCCAATATTTTTCATTTGAGAAAATGGACACATTTGCCTCAGTTACAAAGGATAAGTGCCTACTCAGCCATGGATACACATATAGTGTTAGAATTAGATTCAGGTACTCTGTTTGGAAATCCTACACTTAATATTATAGAATATAAGAATATTTCATTTTTGGATTTTTTTTCCTGTGTGTATGTATGTCTTTGCATATTTTCAGGGAAGTTTTTTTGTGTATTGTTGTATAGAACAAACAGCAGTTAGGGACCAAGTAAAATCACAGCGAGAGAAAGAGAGAGAGAGAGAGAGAGAGAGAGAGAGAGAGAGAGAGAGAGAGAGAGAGAGAGAGAGAGAGAGAGAGAGAGAGTAAAAAATCAATTAAGCTTTTTATGAAAAAGTAAAAATCAGCAAAATCAAAAAAGAGGGGGGTGGAGGCAAAATGTGCTAATGATATCCAAAGGGGCTTCAAAAGAATAAGTAAGGATCTTATAAAGATATCAGAGAGAGAAAATACTACTAATTAATGAGCAGAAGATAATGAAATCCACAAAGATTTTCAAATGACTGAGATTTTGACCTGCTTTAAAAAGTCTTCATTATCAAAAGTTATCTCTTAGTTCTCTCACTAGCTTTCCCAATAAAACTGAAATAAATGCTGTATTTAAGATAAAGTTTGAATGAGTAGTATAAAAGGAAAATCTCATAAAATACAAAGAGGGATTAAGGGTAGTCTAAATTCATTTGGCTGTCATAGATTCTAGGTGATTCTCAAAATGATTATCAGATTTGTACTGCATTTTCCAGACTTAATGATAACACTTACTAGAACTAGTGAGTCTGCTAATTCAATTAGGAAAATAACTTTGTCAATTTTTACCTGCAATGTGAAAGGTATGAAATAAAAAAAAAATTCACAGAAAATAATAATGTCAATAGAAGAAAGAAAGAGAGAGGTGAAAGAAGGAAGGAAAGAAAGGAAAGAAGGAAGGAAAAAAAGAAAGAAAGAAGATGAAAGTGAAGGAGAAAGGAAGGGAGGGAGTGAGGAAGAAAGGGAGAGAGGAAGTGAGGTAAGTAAAGAGGGAGAGAGAAAGGAAAGAAGGGAGGGAGGGAAGGAAAAGGGGAGGGACAAATGTGTAAAAGAGAAAGGAAAGGAAGAAGGGAGAGAGGGAGGAAATGTGGGATGAAGGAAGGGAAGGAAGGCAGGAAGAAGGAAAGGGGGAAGAGAAAGAGGGAGGAAGGGGAGAATTGAGAGGGGAAGGAGGAAGACAAGAAGAAGAGAAGAAAAGATGAAGGAAGAAAGGGAGTTAAAGGAGTAAGGGAGGGAAGAAAGAAGAGAAAAAAGGAGGAAGGAAAGAAAGGAATGAGAGAGGGATATAGGAAAGAAAGGAGGAAGAAGAGAGGGAAAGAAGGAAGGGGGAAACAAGTGAAGTTACTATCACTAGATAAAATAAGGGAACAAATCTTTAGATAAATATTAGAAGACATCTAGAGGATAAATGAATTATGAAAAGCAAGCAGTCGAGTTTTACAACGAACAAATCATGCCAGGCAAATTTAATTGCTTTTCCCCCTTTTTTTGGATAGAGTCATGAGATTAATAGATGAAAGCAGTAGTAGATGTAGCATATCTTGTAGCACTGGATACCATGGCTTATGAAATTTTACTCAAAGAATTAGTCTAAATTAGCTCAGATATGAACAATCTTATACAGATGAAAAATTGGTTGAAGTACCACATGAAAGGGCTAATGATAAATGACTTTCTTTTGCTGTTTGGGAGGAGGTTTCTAGATGGGTGCTGCCAGGGTTAGTGTTAGGTCCAGTTCTTCTAAACATCTTCATTAATGATCTGAAAGAGGAAGTAAACAGCATGCTAATTAAAGTCACAGACAGCATTAAGATGGAAAATGTTGCAAACATCAGTAGGACTTGAGAAGCAATAATGAGCCCTAAAGAGGTTTGAAATTGGTCAAAACTCAACTTTAATTCAAATCTAACTTGGAAAAAAATGCAACTGGGGAAAATCCTGAACCTCACAAAATACTAAACAGGAATAGATCTGGAAAACTATAACGCTAATAAATGACCAAAATATGAACTAAAAAATTTAGTTTTATTTGTGACACAACTAGGTGAAATGTTTTGAGGAAATTTTACAGTAAACTTGCATATCAGAATAAGAAATTAACATCTACTGTGTGACTTTAGCAAGATCTACAGAGCATACTAAATTTCATACCACTGATCTTGTTATGGGAGGCATGTTAACAAATTAGAGAAGATTCAAAGAAGAAAAAATAAACAGAATTGTAATGCTATGAAAGAATTATCTGAATCAGATCAAGTAGAGTATTAGGAAGCAGTTGTGGAAAAGAAGAGAAGGTAGATGAGGAGCTAATATCTTCTCTTAACAGTTGGATAATAAATAGGTCATCAGGTGATAACTGGAAATTATTTAAAATGCAGACTAATGGTCATGGAAATCCACAAATAGAGGGGAAAATTAGACAAAACATCAAGAAATACTGACAAGCAGATCAATCAAAATGAAGAAAAAAGTTTAAAAAATGGAAAATGATGGGAACTGATGAGAACAACATTCCTAACAATGGTTCAATGTAAGCTAGAAAAATTATAAAAATATTTTTGAAAATTGAGTGATAATTCAAAGAGGAGAGCCAAGATGGTGGAGAAATTGGAGCAACTAGCCTGAGCTCTCCCTCAAAGACCTCTGAACACCTTTAAATAATGACACAATTGCTAGAGTAGCAGAACCCACAAAGAAATGAGTTAAAATACTTTTTCAGCCAAAAAAGTCTTAGAAGGTTGGCAGGAAAGGTCTATTGCATTCAGGTGAGAGTGGAGCATAGTCCAGCACAGGATGAGTTAGCACAGACCAAGCCACAGATAACGATGAGTAGGGTTTGTCAGTGATTCCTGTCAGTGGCAGTAGCTGCTTCCTGAGACCCAAGTCCACAGAGGGAAAGGGGGTTAAAGAACTGAACAGAAGGAAATTACAAGAGTCTCTTTACTGACACTTGGGATAAGACTCTATCGCTTTGCCTATGGTCGGATCAGAATCACAGTTCTGGGAGACAGCCCCTGGGCAACACACCAGAGCTTGCAGATGGCAGTGGAGCAGAGACCTCATCACAGTTCCAGGGCAAGAAAAGAGTGCTTGTGGTCACTCAAAGAGAGAAGAAAGCAGTCCAGGGGAAAAGTAAACACACCTCTCCTTAAAACACATCTTATAAGAATTGAAAACTTACAGATCCTTAGGAGTATCTCTGAAAACAATGACACAAAACCCCTGAAGTTTGGTACAATTCGCCTTCCACCCTGTAAGCAGAACTCCACTTTAAAGAAGAGTTAAAAGTCAAGAAATAGATGAAAATATGAGCAAACAACAGCAAAAAATTTCTAATCATATAAAGTTAAAATATGAATTAGTCTCAGGGAATGAAAAAACTTAAAATGAATTTTGAAAACCAAGTAAGAGAGGTAGAGAAAAAATTGGGAAAAGAAATGAGATTGATGCAAGAAAATCATAAAAATGTCAATATCTTGGTCAAGGAGACACACATAAACATGAAGAAGAAATCAACACATTAAAAAAAAAAGATAGAACCAAGATGCTGGAGAAGAAGCAGGAACCAACTACAGCTCTCCCCTCAAGCCTTTTATAAAACCTGTAAAAAATGAATCTAAAATTCTAATTTCTAATTCTAAACAACAGAAGTCACAAAATTACAGACTGAAGCAATTAACCAGACCAAGACAATCTGCAAAGTTTATGGAACAATCTATCATACTGGGCTGGGAGCAGAACGCAGTTCAGTGTGGGTCATGCCAGAGAAGACAGAGAAGAAGCAGGTCTTTGGGGACTGAACTGTAGGTGACTGCTGTGGCTTCCAGATTTATCAACTCTCAAATGCTAAAGATACCTTCAAAGATCAGTGGGAAGGGTCTCTCACCTGGCTGAGAGGAAACTATGGTCCTGCCCCAGCCCAAGTCCCAGTCGAGGCCCCAGCACCAACACCATGCCCAGCTTCAGCCCCAGGGCAGCTGCACCTGATGTGGAGGATGCTTCTGGAGCCCTCCATTTAACAAAACTCAAAAGTCAAACAATTGGCTGGGAAAATGAGCAAATGAGAGGAAAAGGAAGAGACTACAGATTCTTACTTTCTTGGTGAAGAGGTATTTTCATACATCGTTGGTGATAAGAAAGATCAAAACATACAATCAAAAGAAGACAACAAGTCAAAGCTCCTCCATTCAAAGCCTTTAAGAAAAATATGAATTGGTATCAGGCCATGGAAGAGTTCAACAAGGATTTTGAAAATCAAGTAAGAGAAGTAGAGGAAAAATTGGGAAGAGAAACGAGAGTGATGTAAGAAAATCATGAAATGAGTCAACAGCTGGCTAAAGGAAACCTCAACAAAAATGCTGAAGAAAGCAACACCTTGAAAATTAGACTAAACAAAATGGCAAAACAGGTTCAATAAGCCAACGAAGAGAACAATGCCTTAAAAAGAAAAATGGGACAAATGGAAAAAGAGGTCCAAAGCTCACTGAGGAAAATAATTTCTTCAAAATTAGAATGGAGCAAATGGAAGGTTTATGAGAAATGAAGAAATTATAAACCCAAACCACAAGAATGAAAAAAAGAAGACAATGTGAAGTATTTCACTGGAAGAACAACTGATCTGAAAAATGGATCCAGTAGAAATATTTTAAAACTTATTGTCCTAACTGAAAACCACGATTACGAAAAAGAGACTAGAAATGTTCTTTTAAGATATTATCAAGGAAAACTGCCTTGATATTCTAAAACCAGAGGGTAAAACAGAAATGGAAACAATCCACTGATCACCTCATGAAAGAGATCCCATAAGGAAAGCTAGGAATGTTGTAGCCAAATTCCAGTGTTCCCAGGTGAAGAAGAAAATATTACAACAACCAGAAAGAAACAATTCAATTATTTTGGAAATACAATCACAATAACAGGATTTAGCACTTCTACACTAAGAGATCAGAGGGCTTGGAATATGATATATATATTATATATATATACATATATGGAATATGATATATATGTATATATGTATATATACATATACACACACAAGCATAGGTCTGTATATAGATAGGCCTATATATATAGAGATAGATATATGTGTATCTATATATGTGTGTGTGAATGTATGTATACACATACATATACATATATGGATACATACACACACATATAGTACACATATATGTATATACATATATATGTATATAGAGACAGAGAGAGAGAGAAAGAAAGAGACAGAGAGAAAGAAAGAGACAGAGATCAGAGAGACAGAGACCACAGGCTGAGCTGAATATGAAAGGATGATATCTAAAAAAGAGAATTAAGAGTTGAGAGAAATGTACTAGTAGAAAGTGAAAGGGAGAGGTAGAATGTAATTATTCACCTTACATAAGAGAGACAAAGAAATTTTGCAATGGAAGGGAAGAAGGAAAAGATGAGAGGGAATAAGTGAGCCTTTCTTTCTTTGGTTTTGGCTTCAGAAGTGAAAAACACACATACTCAATTGCATATGAAAGTTTATCTTACCCTGCAGGAAAGCAGGAGGAAAGAGATAAGAAAGGGTAGATAATAGAAGGGGTGGCAGATTGGGGAAAGGGATAATCAGAAGTAAACACTTTGGTAGAGGGACAGGTCACAGAAGAGAATAGAATAAATGGAGGGTGGGGCAGGAAAGAGAAATATAGTAAGTCTTTCACAACATGTCTCTTATGATCATGATTACATGATAACACATGCATAGTCTATATTGAATTGCTTGCCTTCTCAATGAGAGTGGATGGGGAAGAGGGAAGGGAGAGAATATGGAACTCACAACTTTAAAAATGAATATTAGAAGTTGTTTTTTACATGCAACTAGGAAATAAGATATATAGGCAATGGGGTGTAGAAATCTATCTTACCCGACAGGAAAATAGAAGGAAAGGGGATGAGGGGGAGGGGTGAAAGAAGCAAGCTCTGACAGATTGGAGGAAAGGGCAATCAGAATACTTGGGGTGGAGGTAGTGAGGAGATGGGGAGAAAATTTCGAATTCAAAATTTTTTGGAAGTGAACGTTAAAAACGGATAATAAATAAATTTATTACAAAAAACCCAAACAAACAAACCAGAATAGGTCAAGTGGTAAAGGAAGTACAAAAAGAAAATGAGGGGAAGAATGCTGTGAAAAGTAGAATTGACCAAATGAGAAAAGAGGCAAAAAAATTCACTGCAGAACAAAAAAAAAACTCCTTAAAATTAGAATTGGCTAAACGGAAAAGGAAGTGCAAATGCTCATTGAAGGAAATAATTCCTTAAAAATTAGAAAGGAGTAAGTGGAAATTAATGACTTAATGAGAAATCAAGACATCAAAAGACAATAAAAGAAAATGAAAGAATGAAAAAATGACAGTGCAAAATATTTCACTGGAAAAACAACTGACCTGGAAAATAGACCCAACAGAAATCATTTAAAAATTATTGGCTGCAGCACCACCATGATATTCACAGTGCCTGTGGTAGCCAAGAACATCCCAGTATGATTCTGAATTGTGAAATACAGCAGACCCTCCACATGGAAGATAGAACCAAAATATTTATTCAGACCCCAGAAAGTCAAATTCTAATTCCAGAAAGCCAAAACCATTTCAACAACAAAGAAATTCATATGCTATCTCAATGGAGTGGACACTAAAGTACCTAAATCTTTCCTCTGTTAGGTTTCCTACAAACCAGGTCCCTTAAACAAATTACAAACAGGCTTCCTTAAAGAAAATCACAAACAAGTTTTCCCAGTCAAGCTAATTACTGCCTTTCCCAGCTCTGATTTCTCTTTAACTTCTTCTCAGCGCTGCTCTAGCTCTGCCTCTTCATGTTCTACCCTTCCTGCTCCACCCCTTCCTGGTCCATGTGACTTGATTCATGTGACTCAGACTTCCATGTGAATTAAGCAGGTCACATAGGTCTATTAATGGATGGGAAATATCTTTCCATTAAGAAGCAAAATTACATTAACAATAAGCAACAATGTATGATCAATATATTAGTCTTCCTGGAATTCATGATAACAAAAAGAGCCTAGACATGATCTGTAATGAAATTATCAAGGAAAACTGATCTGATATTCTAGAACCACAGTTGAAGAAAGAAATGGAAAAAATCTATTGATCACTTAATAAAAGAAATCCCCAAATGAAAATTCCCAGGAATAATATAGTCAAAATCTACAGCCCCTAGTTCAAGGAGAAAAATATTGTAATCAGTCAGAAAGAATCAATTCAAATATTGTGGAGCCACAATTAGGATAACACAAGATTTAGCAACTTCTACATAAGGAATCAGAAGGCTTAGAATATGATATTCTGGATAGCAAAGGAGCTAGCATCACAGCCAAGGATCACCTACCCAACACAACTGGGTATAATACAGGAGGGGAAAAATGAATATTCAATGAGGTGGAGTACTTTCAAGCATTAATGATGAAAATACTAGAGCTTAGTAGAAAATCTGACTTTCAAATACAAAACTCAAGAGAAGAGTGGAAAGGTAAACTGGAAAGGGAAACCATAAGGGAGTTAATCAGGCTAAACTGTTTGCATATCTACATTGCAACTTATAAGAACCTTCTGATGATCAGGAAAGTTAGAAGTAGTATACATGGACAGAGAGCACAGGTGCAAGTTGAATATGATGGAATGATACCTTTAAAAATAAAATTAAGGGGTGAGAAAGAGGAGTACATTAGGAGAAAGATAAAAGGACAGGTAGAATGGGTAAATTTATCTCACATAAAAAAGGCAAGTAAGAGCTATTACAGAGGAGGACATAATGCGGGAGCTAGGAGTGAGTGAGTGAACATTACTCTCATCAGTACTGGCTCAAAGACGGAATAACATGCATATTTATTAAGCACAGAAATCTATCTTATCTTTCAGGAAAGTAGAAGAGGAAGTGGATAAAGAGGAGGGGAATTGATAGAAGGGAGGGTGGACTTGGGGAAGTGGTAAGAAGTGGTAGTAAGTGGTTGTAAGAACAAAACACTTTTGGTGAGGGACAAGGCTAGAGAGAATAAAATAAATGGGGAGATAAAGTAGAGGGGAATGCATTAGCAATCATTAACTATGAACAAATTAAGCACTTTTCTCTGATAAAGAACTCATCCCCAGACAAAGAACTGGTGGTGTCTGAATACATACTGAAGCATGCATTTTTATTTTTCTTGAGTTTTTTTTTTGATCTATGTTTTCTTTCACAACATGACTAATAGGGATATTTACATATTTCATGTTTTGGATGACTACACATGTAGTCATCTCAAATGAGAATTGAGTCAAATTTATAAAAGTAAGAGCCATTCTCTAGTTGGTCAATGATCAAAAGACATGAAGAGTTTCTGCTATATGAAAACAATTCTAACAGTATTGACTGAAGAAATGCAAATTAAAAGAATCCTGAAGAACTAAGTTGGCTAACTAATTAACTAATAAGCTAACTAATTAAGTTGGCTAATAGTACAGAAAAGGAACATGATCAATGTTGAAGGGGATATAGAGAAAATGAGACTTAAAGCACCATTGTCGGAGTTGTGAACTTATACAACCATTCTGCAGAGCAATTTGGAACTATGCCCAAAGGGCTATAAAACCATGCTTACCCTTTGACCTAGCAATGCCACAACTAAGTCTGTATCCCAAAAGATGTTTTTAAAAAAAGAAAAAAGACCAATATGTACCAACATATTTCTAGCAATTCTTTTTCAGTGGCAAAGAATTGGAAACTGAGGGTGTGCCTATCTATCATATGGGTTATGGGAGAACAAATTGTGGTGTATGATTATTATGGAATAGTATGCTATAAGAAATGATGAGCATCATGCTCTCAGGAATACCTGGGAAGATTTAGATGAGCTGATGCAAAGTGAAATTTATTGTGCAAAAAATAACAGCAGTATTGTAAGGTGTGAATTACTTAGCTATTCTTAGCAATACAGTGATCTAATACAACCTAAGACTTGATGAAAAATGCTATCCATCCCCAGACAAAGAACTGATGGTGTCTGAATGTACACTGAAATATACTTTTTTTTTAACTTTCTTTGTTTTTCTTGAGGTTTTTGTTTTGTTTTTGTTTTGTTTTGTTTTGTTTTTTGGTCTATGCTTTCTTTCACAACACTACTAATAGGGATATTTCCACATTCCATGTTTTAGATGACTACACACGTATAATCTATATCTAATTGCTTGCCTTCTCAACAAGTTGGATGAAAAGGAATGAAGGAAGATAATTTGGAAGACAAACTTTTAAAAGTTTTAAAAATGAATATTAAAAATGTTTTTACATAAAATGGAGAAAAATACTAAATAAATTAAAATAAAATTGAATGATACCAATATGTAGTTGATTGCTAAATAAACTCTCTACCATCTAACATCATCTGAATTGTATTTTTTCAGTTTCAATTATATTGTAATTTTGATACACTCCTTTGTTAAAATTTATTAACTCTTCGTATCTTTTCAATTAATTTGCCTAGCCAACATTTATAGAATCTTAGCATTTGCACTACTTCTGATGATATTATGAATTCTGGAGAATACAAATGAATAGAAGAAATAATCCTTGTCCACAAGGAGTTTGTACTCAATTGTGGGTCAACATAAATAGATAAAATAAGCAGGAGAATTTATAAAATAACATATGAATATAAATCAATAGAAGATGAAAACCTCTTTTAAATGGAAATCTAAGAGAACAAGGTATTTCTGTTGATTTAATGTTTTTTGGTTAAAATAAAGATTAATTGAAAACTTTTTGTTTTGGTAACAAAGATGAAATTCTGCTACAAATGCATTAATTTCATCTCCTGTCTGAATAAGTTGTGTATATTAAATACAATCAAATTTTCCTCTGATGACTATGGAACTTGAAGATATTCAATCATCATTATGAAATGTTGTGCTCAAAGAGAAACAAATGAGGTTTTCTGGAGTGAGTCCTGAACCCAGAAGATTACTTTTTAAGATGTATTTTCATTACTAAATTTCATCATTCTCCTAAAAAGCTGTTAAACAAATTTTTTCTTTTATTTTGTGATTTTAGTTAGTTTGATTTTGTTTGCTCATTTATTAAATAAACCTTTTGTAAATTCCCATTATGTTCAGCCCTGTGTCATGTTCTATGCAATATTAAAACAAAAATGAAACAGTTTTTGCTTTCAAGAACTCTGCATTCTATTGGGAAGAAACATCAGGTAAATAGATATATAAATAAAGAAATGTAAAAAGTGGATACAAATTATTTTTCAGGGTAAAAGAAGATGATAAGTATTAAGAGTAGAACAGGAGGATGGATCTGGAAAGGATCCTGACCCTATAGGGATCCTGTAAAAGAAATCTGTTTGGCTGGATTTTGAAGGAACTTAGGGATTCTTTGCCAAGAAAACTCCAAATGAGGCTATGAAGAGTTAGACATGAGTGAAAATAATTGCTGGACAAAAGGGATTTTTTGAAGGCAAGGCAAGAATCAAATGCATTTCTTGATATGGTGGCCAGCTTACGCAAAGTCACTAGGATGGAAAATGGAATATTGGGTAATAGAAGCAGTAAGTCAGTCAATTTAAATAGAAAAGAGAGTGCAGGAATAATGTGCCATAAGCATAGAATTTGATTTTCAGTCATTTCAGTGGTGTCTGACTCTTCATGACATCATTTGGTGGTTTCTTGGCAAAGGTACTTGAATGGCCTGCCTTTTCTTTTCCAACTCATTTTATAGATTAGAAAACTGAGGAAAGACTTGCCCTGGGTCACAGAACTAGTAAGTGTCTGAGGCCAAAAGAGTTTTTCTGACTCCACCCAGTTCTTTTTTTTTTTTTTTGACATTTCCCCCCAAATTTATTAAGTTATTTATTTTCAGTTTTCAACAATCACTTCCATAAGTTATTTTCTCCTCTTCTTTCTCTCCTCCCTCCCCAAGATGGTATGCAATCTTATATGGGTTCTATACATATATGCCTATTAGACACATTTTCACATTAGTCATGTTGCACAGAAGAATGAAAAAGAATGGGAGAAACTGTGAGAAAAATAAAACAAAACAAAACATTACCAAAGAGAAAGTAGTCTGCTTCTTTTTGTGTTCTGACTTCATAGTTCTTTCTCTGGATGTGGATGGTATTTTTCATCATGAGTCCTTTGGAAATGTTTTAGGTCCTTGCATTTCTGAGAAAAACCAAGTCTATTGAAGACAATCCTTGTGCACTGTGGCTGTTATTGTGTATAATGTTCTCCTGGTTCTATTCACTTCACTCAGTTCATATACATTTTCCAGGTTTTTCTGAAGTCTGCCTGTTTGTTATTTCTTACAACACAATAGTATTCCATTATAATCATATACCACAAATTGTTCAGCCATTTCACAATTTATGGCCATCTCTTTCATTTCCAGTTTGTAGTCACCATAAAAAGAGCTTCTATAAACACTTGTATGCATGTGGATCCTTTTCCTATTTTTATGATGTCTTTGAGATACAGCCCTAGAAGCAATATTACTAGGTTAAAGGTTATGCACGTTTTTATAGCCCTTTGGGCATAGTTCCAAATTGCTCTCCAGAATGGTTGGATCAACTCACAGCTCCACCAATAGTAATTAGTGTTCCAACTCTCCTATATCTTCTCTAACACTTATCATCTTCCTGTTTTGTCAGGTTAGCCAATCTGATAGGTGTGATGTGATACTTCAGAACTATTTTGATTTGCATCTCTCTAATCAATAGTGATTTAGAGCATTTTTTTCATATGACTATAGATACCTTTAATTTCTTCTCCTGAAAACTGCCTGTTCATATTGTTTGACCACTTATCATTTTGGGAATGGTTTGCATTCTTGTAAATTTGATCCAGTTCTTTATATATTTTAGAAATGAGGCTTTTATTGTAGACACTAGTTGTAAATATTCTTTCTTGTTTTCTGATTCCCTCCTAATTTTGGTTGCATTGGCTTTGTGAAAAGCCTTTTCAGTTTAATGTAATCAAAGTTATTTTGCATTTCATAATGTTCTATATCAACTACTTGGTCATAAATTCCTTCATTCTCCATAAACCTGTCAGAGAAGTTATTCCTTGCTCCCCTACTTTATTTATGCTCTCAATCTTTATACTTAAATTGTGTATCCATTTGGACTTTATACTGGAACATGGTGTCAGGCTGCAATGATGATTTTATTGGGAAGATTTTTCCCATTTATTAACAGGCCTATGTGACATGGTTAAATAACATGGAAGCCCCAGTCACATGTGGTGGGAGTGACTTGCTGAATGGGTGGAACAGGAAGGGTAGAACAGAACTGGGAGGAAATTGGTGAGAGCAGTTAGGGTGGAGGAGAGAGGGCACCACCAGACCAGCACAATGAGTATTGTGAGTGTTTGCTTTTAGGAAGGTCATGGTAAAGGGAGGGGGGTGGTTAAGAATGGCTTTGTCCCCTACGGTGCTAAGGTTATCGATTTTTTTGGCTACTATGATAGATTCAGCTTTCTGGTATCTGAATAAATGTTTTCCTTCTGCCTTCTATATGAAGAATCTGTTATACTGTGCAATTCAGAACTACACCAGCATATTCATAGTTGCCTTTGGAGCTGTGAATATTGCCTTGGCAATGCATTTGACATCATACACGATCCCAGGGTACAAAATCTCTATTTGGAAGCAGAAAGATTTTAGACAAGGTGGGAAGACTGACCTTAGTCTTCCCTAGTAAAGCAATGGGCTAAAAGCACTGGACCATGTGAAAACTGGGAACCAAGGATACAGAATGGGGAAGCTAGAGATTTGAAAAGATGTTTGCAAGGAATACCAATAAAATCAGGGAAAGAACTAGCAGGACTATGTAAGAGAGGCTGTATTTTATTAACAGGTTATTGTATTATATAAAAGTAGAGATGAATTGCTGAAGGGAAAAAAAATCAGATGGAAAAAGAGTTAGCTAGTTTGCATAGGAATTCTCAGTATGCATGCTTGACTTTAAAAGAGCAAGCGGAAGGATTTCAGGTGGTAGAAGAAAAAGCTATTCATTTATTTAGAAGAGAAAAGCTGGCAAAAACAGTATGTATACAACCTTTGTACAGACCCAGTCTAGTTTCCATCACCTTGCCTTCCAGGAGAATGTGTGGAAAGAAAATGTAACAAAGTAAGAGTTGGAAAATAAAACAATTTTAGAGAGATATCCTTCTGAGGTAGAAGCACACCCAATACTAAGGCAGAAATAGGAGAACCACAGGGACAATACAGTGTTTAGAGAGATAATTGAGGATTTTACTCAACAGGAGATTACAGATATCTTCAGTCAGCTCGCCCAAAGAATGGGAGAATCATTAGTATCTTGGATGGTGAGAATCAGTGATGAAGGGGCTGGAGGAGTATCAATAGATGGTGTGGATTGCTTGAAAATTATAGATATTAGAATCCATTTGTATAGCAAGTTTATAGAGATCACAACATGCAAGGAGGTAACAATATGACTAATTTGCTAGCTTTGGCTGCAGAAGAATTCAATAAGCAGTATATTACTGACTCTATGTAGCCTAGTGGAGATAGACACTGGTATTCACTTTGAGACTTTACAAGAAAATTAAAGGAGGAGGTAAAGAAGACTACAATAATGATCAGAAACAGAGGTGCATACCATGATACCCCCTTAGCAGTTTTCCATAGAATATAATAGTGAAGGTGGCTCCTCCTACTCAAAAGCACCTAGTTTTGACCTTCATAATTGAGGAAATAGGACACCCTCTTTCAGAGGTACTGGATAAGATTTCACAATTAAGTGCCTTAGAGAACCAGAGAAAAGATAAATTTCCTCAAGAAAGAAGAATAAATAGCCGGTAGATTCAAAGTCAGAAAAGACTGACAAGAGAAGAATTGTTTACTGCTCTATTGAGAGCAGTGGTAGATTTTGGAAGCATGGTTTGTATTCCAACTAACAAACAATACACAATGTACATAGAAAAGTGGTTTGACACTAGATGGAATAGAGAAGTAAAAACTGTCCCTACAGATCCTCCTGAACCTTTGTATCCTGGTTTGTCACACTTTCAGGGAGAATACAAAGTTGGCCAAGCCCCGATTCTGTTTAAAGAAATGCAGAGGTGGGATTACTGACACCATATCAATTCAACCATATATTGAGTAAAAATGGATCAAATACTGTAACTAGGATGTTAATAGGTTCTGGGACAGAGGCTTCCCTTATATATGAAAACCCTGATAAGCTTAAACATGGAACTCCTATCACTATCACAGGACTGGGAGGGGCTGAAATATCAGCCAGGCAAGTCAAACTAATGATGAAATTGGATAATTACCTAGGAAAGAATATACAGTAGTAATTATACTTATTCTTGAATACATCATTGAAATAGATATATTGAGAGGTGTGACTTTAAATTTACCTGAGGGGAGATACCAATTTTCAGTAAGGAAGATAGAAATTAATACAGTTTTAATGGGTAAAATAAAGATGGACCCATTCACTTTACCTGAAACTTCTGAAATCATTACTTCAAAGCAGTATTCAGCTTCAAAGCAGTATCAGGTGGGCAAGATGAAATTACCAATCCTATGAAGGAATATGTTGAGGTAGGAATGTTAGTCCCTACAACTTGACTGGCCAGGACAACAGTCAGATGGGACATGGAGGATGACAGTGGATTAGAGACAATTGAATACGGTGACTCCTCCCTTGTATGATGCTGTACCAGACACCATTACCTAATAGAAAGGTTCCAAAAATATGATGGGACATGGTTCACAGTTATTGATTTAGTCAGTGATTTCTTTACTATCCCAATAGATTCAAAACAATGAAACCAATTTTCTTCCACTTCAAAGGACTGAAAATAGACTATCACTACTAGACTTTTTACTTGCCACAAAAATATTTGTATAGCCCCACTGTTTGTCATAGGATTGTGGCTGAACATTTAGATAAATTAGAACTACCTGGTGGACAGCTTACCTACTACATAGATGATATTATGATAAGGGGAAAATTTTTAAAAGAAGTGGAGAAGAGTTTGATGCTTTTAATTGAGTATATGAAAAGCAAAGGATGGGAAATTAACCTTGCAAAGATTCAAGGGCCAGTTCAAACCATAAAATTTTGAGGTTTACAATGGAATAAAGGTCTGCAAGATATTCTCCCACAAGCCCAACAAAGGATTCAGGATTTTCCTATCCCCACCAATAAGAAAGAGGGCCAAAAGTTTATAGGATTATTTGGATATTAGTGACATCACATACAGTATCTAGGACCAATTTTGAAACCCTAATATAAAATTACTTAGAAAAATATGAATTTGACTGGGGACTTGAGCAGAGTAAAGCTTTTGAAGAATGAGGGTATATATTTGAAGAAATAGATCTAGACAACTGGCCCTAGATTTATGGCCTATGCAAATTGACCCAGTGGAATTACAAGTGAATGTATAAGATGAATATTAAAAGTGGAGCTTATGGCAAAACAATAAAGCCAAAATGTACCCTTAGGATTTTGGTCTAGAAAACTCCCTTCACCTGGAATTCAATATACCCCTTTTGAAAAGCTATTGATAGCAGCATATTGGGTTTTGGTAGAGACTGAACAAATGACTTTAGCCATGAGTTAATATTAAGGTCTGAAATGCCTATTATGACCTGGATAAGGAGTACTCCAACTCCTCACAGAATTGGACATGCTCAAGAGGCTAGCATAATTAAATGGAAATGGCATATTCAAGATAGATCTAAAGGAGGTAAAAGTAGTTTCTGCTTTACATAAGTACATAGCAAACATAGATACTGAGGGAAATGATACACCCCCTTAACCAAAGCAACAGTTGGTATGTCGTTGATAAAATGGAATGAGGGATATGATGGATTAACTGAAGAACAAAAGAGATATGCATGGTTTACTGATGGAACAGCAAAATATTGGAGCCACAAAAGACACTGGAAAGCAGTAGCCTATAGCCAATATATTAGGTGAACTTTTGAAAGTACTGGGATAGATGGACATAGTCAATATGCTGAACTTATGGCAGTATATCAAGCTATTAAAACAGAACAAGGAGGACAGTGTCATATATTCACTGATTCATGGACAGTATCAAATGGGTTAGCTACATGGATGCACAGTTGGGAAAATCAAAATTGGAAAATTCACAGCAAATGAGTCTGGGGAAAAGAATTATGGGAAGACATATGACATGTCTTTGGTTACTAATTTGTCAGTTTTTTTGTGTAGATGCTCATGTGGCCCTCACTATACCAGAACATGAGTACAATGCACATGTTGATCTACTAGAAAGATTGCTACTCAACATATTGTCCTTACTCTGACACTATCTGATGATCTAGTATTAGCAAAATGGGGGCATCAAACAGCCAGCCATTTAGAGATCCAGGCCACACACCAGCGGGCACAAGACTGAGGTATTAGTATCTCTCAGTCATTGTTAAATCAAGTAGTAGAGGAATGTTATATATGTCAATTGGAAAAGGAATGAAGTATTCCTCAGAGAGTAACTGCAGAGATAGCAAGGGGAAATGTACCAGACCAAATTTGGCAAGTGGATTATATTGGACCCCTACCCCAAGATAAAGGATGCAAATTTGTATGTACTTATGTTGACACTTATGCAGGCTTACTAGTGGCTGTTCCCTATAAAAGTATGACTCAAAAACACATTTAAAACTCTAGATATAAATCTGTATTATGGAACCCTATGTAGATCCTAAGTGACAATGGGTCACTTTTCAAAGGTAATGAAATGAAAATATTGTGTATTGAACAATATAGAATGGATATATCACATTACATATTATCCACAAGGTCTGGATTAATTGAAAGAATGAATAAATTATTGAAAGAACAGTTAAGGAAGTTAAGTTCTAATAATTCTCAACAACATTGGGAAGACAACTTGTTCACTGCTTTACACAACTTGAATAATAGACCATTGGGAGGAAGTGTACTTCTAGGCAAAATGATGATCTCATATCTGCAAATTAGAAAACAACAGATACATAAGAACTCGAATATTAAGTATTGGACTGTAAAAGCAGATGTCCCGGCACTGTATCCAGGGACACCTGGTCCATCAGGACATGATTTACATTGTTTAAAGGACTTTTCATTGTATAGAAAAGAAATAAGAAAAATTTCTACTGGAATATGTATGAAAATCCCTATCATTTTGGATGAATATTACCTAAATCAGGATTAGCAGCTCAAGCATTGACTGAAGTGATAGATTCTAACTATGCAGGAGAAATTATTGTGACATTCCAAAATTTAGGTGAAGAACCTAAACAGTTTTGCAAAATGTTAGAATAGTTCAAATGATTATTATCTCTTGTGATACAATACTCCTTGTAGAAACTGACCCTCCTTCTGAAATAACTACCAAAGGAACTGCAGGGGTGGGCTCCACTGATAGAATAAAACTGAGAGCTAAAGTATGGATAAAACAAAAGCCAGATGATCTTCCAAAGGCTGTGGAAATTATAACACACGGGGAAAAATAACATTCTTGTTTATTCAACTATTTATGTAGGACAAAATGATTAGCAAATTGGACCCTTAATTCATATGTTCTGCCACAAATGAGGCTACGAAAATGGGTTCATGGATTCCAGATGCACAGCTGATCCCATATTAGCAAAAAGATTACAGCAGGTTATCTCAAGAATAATGTACGTTGATCAGGGAGGATTTATACCAGGAATGCAGGACTGGTTGAACATTAGGAAAACTATCAGCGTAATTGTTCATATCAACAAGAAAACTAACAGAAATCATATGATTATCTCATAGATGCAGAAAAAACTTTTGACAAAATGCAACACTCATTCCTGTTGAAAACACTAGAGAACACAGGAAGAAATGGAGCTTTCCTTAAAATAATAAGTAGTTATCTACCTAAAACCATCAGCAAAAGTTATATTTAATGGGGATAAGTTAGATGCATTTCCAATTAGATTGGGGGTGAAAAACGGATGTCCATGTAGTGCCAATGAAATGTTCACAGCTCCCATGGCAGCCATGAAAATCATGGCACAACTCAGAATTGCGAAATACCACAGACTCTCCACATGGAAGGTAGAACCAAAACAATTATTCAGACCCAGATCCATCACAGCAACAAAAATCTATACACAGCAACAACGTAGAAGACAATATTATCCCCAAGCCTTCCCCCACTATACTTCCCACAAACCAGGTCCATTACACTCATCACAAGCAGTCTCTCTTAAACAAAATCACAAACAATCACAAGGTCACTCATGCTATCCAGGAGCCTGTATCTTCACTAGCTCTGACTGCTCTCAAGACTAATTTCCTCTCAGCTCTATTCTAGCTCTGCCTCTTCCTCCTCCATCCATTCAACAAACTCCTCCCACCACAGACTTCATAGCACTTAATGGGCCTATTAATGAATAGGAAAGATTTTCCCATTCAAATTACCATTACAGTTCATTATCACCACTGTTATTCAATATGATACTAGGAATGTTAGTTTTGGCAATAGAAGATATTTGGGACTAAATGTAATAATAATTTGAATGGGAAAATCTTTCCCATTCATTAATGGGTTCATGTAACCTATTTAAATCACATGGAAGCTTAAGTTGCATGTGGTGGGAGGAACTTGTGGAAGCAGTGGAGCAGGAAGGGTGTAGCAGAACTGGGAGGAAGTTGATGAGAGAGGTTAGGGCAGAGGAGGAGATAGGACTCAGACAGTCAGGCACATCTAGGCTCTCTGGGATACTCTAAGTATATCATCATATCGTCTCCAAAGAGTGATAACTTAGTTTCTTCTTTTCCTATTCTAATTCCTTTAATTTCTTTTTCCTGTCTTATTGCTAAAGCTAGCATATTTCTGCATCTATGAGATAATCATATGGTTTCTGTTAGTTTTCTTGTTGATACTTATAGTTATCCTAATATTCAACCAGCCCTGCATTCCTGATATAAATCCTCCCTGATCAAAGTACATTATTCTTGTGATAACTTGTTGTTATCTTTTTGCTAATATCTTATTTAAATTTTTGTACCTATATTCATTAGGGAAACTGGTTTATAATTTTCTTTCTCCATTTGGATTCTTTCCAGTTTTGTTATCAGCATCATATTTTTGTAGTAAAAAAATTGGGCCCTCTCTGTCTCTTTTGCTTTGCTGGCAGCTCTTCAGCTTTGCCTCTCACCCCTTAAGGATATACGCCTGTGCCCAGTTCATCTCTACCCCTGTCCTTGTGAGAAGCAGCTTTCAGCTGCTGAGTAGATCGTTATCTGCAGTGGTGCTAAAATGGCCAGAGGTTTGGACAGATGAGAATCTCAGCATTTTGGCAGCATGAGGTTCTTTGACCTTATTTGTCCCCAGATGTAGATTAAAACTAATGCCATCTCAAGGTGCTAGAACATTGACACAGCAGTCAAGTTCATTGGGACTGCAGTGGGGGTGGCTGGCTCTGGAGCTGGTATTGGGACTGTGTTTGGAAATCTCATAATTAGTTCTGCCAGGATCCCCTCTTTGAAGCAGTAGCTTTTTTCCTATGCCATGGTTGACTTTGCCCTGTCTGAGGCAAAGGGGCTCTTCTGCCTGATGGTGGCTTGCCTCATCCTCTTCACCATGTGATGGAGTTATTTCTGTCCCACAATGTTTCTGAATGTTCCTCCTCATTCTCCTGGTCCTTCTGTGTCTCCCCCAGTCTGTGAATACCTTTCCCTCCATCTTAACAGGTAACCTTAGGGAAAGCTCAGGGTTTGACAGAGGGAAGACAAATAGAAACTATTAAAAAGTTGAAAAAAAAGAAAAAAAGAAAAATGTTTTAGAACCCCCTTGCCAATTTTCCCAAAAAGTCTATATAGTATTAGAATTCTCTGTTCTTTGAATGCTTGATAGAATTTGTTTGTAAATCAGTTTGGCTCTGGAGATTTTTTCTTAGGGAGTTCATTGATGGCTTGTTCAGTTTCTTGTTTCTTTCTTTTTTTATCAAATTAACCAAAGGTTTATCAACTTAATTTTTTAAATAAAATCAGTTCTTAGTGTTACTTATTAGTTCAGTAGTTTTCTTAATTTCAGTTTTAATAATCTCTCCTTTGTTTTTCAGTATTTCCAATTTGGTATTTAATTGTGAATTTTCAATTTCTTATTTTTCTAGCTTCTTCATTTTCATGGTCAATTCATTGATCTCCTCTTTCTCTATTTTGTTTATGTAAGCGTTCAGACATATTAAACTTCCCCTAACAACTGCTTTTTCTGTACCTCAAAAGTTTTGGTAAGTTGTCTCATTATTGTAATTCTCTTGAATGAAGTTATTGATTGATTGGTTTTATGCTTTGTTGTTTGACCCACTCATTCTTTAGGATTAGATTATTTAGTTTCCATTGAACTTTTGTTCTTTCTTTCCATGGCCCTTTATCACATATAATTTTCATTGCATCCTTATCTGAAAAGGATGCATTGACTATCTCTGCCTTTCTGCACTGGATTGTGAGGCATTTATGCCCTATCACGTGTACCATGTATTCATGTACCACTGAAAAAAAGGTATATTCAGTTTTCTTTGGAGGTCTACCATATTTACCATTTTCCAGAATTTTATTCATCTATTTAATTTCTTTATTGTTTACTTTGAGGTTATATTTATCAAGTTCAGAGAGGGGGCGGTTGTGGTGCTCCACTAGTATAATTTTGGTTTTTAGTCTATTCTATTATCTGCTTCCATTCTTTGGGAGAGTTCATCCCATTCAAATCTGCAGTTATGACTACTATCTCTGCCTTTCACTCCATTCCATTCTCCCCCTCCCCTTATACTTTTATTTCTCCCTTTTCCCTTACCCTCCTCAAAGGAGTTTTACTTTTGATCACTGGATCCCTAATCTTCCCTCCTTTCTATTATCCCCCTCCCTTTTCTTTCTTCTTTCCCCTCTTACTGCCTATAGAGTTAGTTAGATTTCTATACTTAATTGAGTATGCTATGCCTTCCTTGAAACAAATCAGATGAGAGTAAAGCTCAAACAATGCTCATCTACGTTCCTTCTTTCCCTCTACTGTAATATGTTTTTGTGCCTCTTCATGTGATGTATTTTAGTCTTTTTTGCCTCCTCCATTCTTCTTCTCCCTTCTCACCCCTTAATTAGGTTTATCATCTTCAAATCAATTAATTTATACCCCTACTCTCTCTCTCTCTATGAGTATCCCTCTTAAAGTTCAAAATAAATATACAATTCTCAAGATAAGGAAGTATCATCCTCCTGTATAGGGATTTAAACAATTTGCCCATATTTGGTAATAATTTTTTGCTCTTTTTTCTCTATTTACCTATTTAAGTCTTGTATTTGAAGTCAAATTTTCTTCTGAACTCTGGTCTTTTCATCAGGAAGGTCTGAAAATACCTCATTTCAGGAATTGTCCATCTCCTTGCCTGAAAGATGATGCTCATTTTGCTTAGTAATTGATCCTTGGCTGTAAACCAAATGCCTTTTCCTTATGGAATATCATATTCCAATCACTCCTTTTAATGTAGAAGCTGTAAGGTCCTGTGTGATCCTGACTGTATTTCCACGATATTTGAATGATTACTTTCTGGCTGCTTATAGTATTTTCTCCTTGACCTGATAATTCTGGAATTTGGTAAAAATATTCCTCAGAGTTTCCAATTTGGGATCTCCTTCAGGAAGTGATCAGTGGATTCTTTCCATGACTATTTTGCCCTCTGGATCTAGGACCTTGAGGCAATTTTCCTTGATAATTTCTTGGAAGATACTGTCCAGGCTCTTTTTTTTTTTTCATCAAGGCTTTCTGGTAGACCAATAACTTTTAGTTTTTCTCTCGTGGATCTATTTTTCCATGTCAGTTGTTTTCTCAATGAGATAATTTGCATTTTCTTTTTTTCATTTTTTAGATTTTGTTTAACTGATTCTTGATGCCTCATAGAGTCATTAGCTTCTATTTGTCCAATTCTAATTTTTAACACATTATTTTCTTCAGTTAGCTTTTGTACCTCCTTTTCTATTTGTCCAATTTTTCCTTTCAGAGGATTATTTTCTCCAGTTTGGTTTTGTGCCTTCTTATCCATCTAGCCAATTTTTAGCTTTTAAGGAGCTGATTGTATTTTTAAAATCATTGGACAATAGTCCTTCCATCTCTCAAATATAGCTATAAGGGGGAGGAGCCAAGATGGCAGAGTAGAAAGATACACATATGCTAGCTCCAAACCCACAGCCCATAAATTACCTGTAAAGAAGAAGTCCCAACAAATTCTGGAGCAGCAGAAGCCACAGAAATATGGAGTGGACTGGATTTCTATTCCAGAGAGACCTGAAGACCTGATGTGAAGGGTCCGTTGTGCACTGGACCCGGAACGGAGCCCAGCCCTGTCTCTGCTGCAAGGCACCAAGAGGAGCAGATCCGAGCAGGCTTCAGGGACTGAATCTCCAGCAGCCGTGTGGGTCCCTCCACCCATGGGCCCCAAAGGTTGGTGAGAGGGTCTTTTTGGCTCCACGAGAGGGGAGTGGGGTGCCCCCATAAATCAGGCCCCGTTGGGAAGCAGCAGCAGAGGTGGGAGCAGACCAGGGCTCCCCAAGCAGGCAGGAGCCTGGATCCATTGTTGAAGGTCTCTGCATAAACCCCCTGAGGGAACTGAACCCGTGAGGCAGCCCTGCCCCCACCTGAGCACCTGAACTTAATCTCACACTGAATAGCAGCCCTGCCCCCGCCAAAAGCCCTGAGGCTGGGAAGCAGCATTTGAATCTCAGACCCCAAGTGCTGGCTGGGAGGATCTGGAGGTGAAGTGGGTGTGAAAAGAATATTCAGAAGTCAAGTCACAGGCTGGAAAAATGCCCAGAAAAGGGAAAAGAAATAAGACTATAGAAGGTTACTTTCTTAGTGAACAGGCATTTCCTCCCTTCCTTTCTGATGAGGAAGAACAATGCTTACCATCAGGCAAAGATACAGGAGTTAAGGCTTCTGTGTCCCAGCCCACCCAATGGGCTCAGGCCATGGAAGAGCTCAAAAAAGAATTTTGAAAATCAAGTTAGAGAGGTGGAGGAAAAGCTGGGAAGAGAAATGAGACACATGCAGTCAAAGCATGAACAGCAGGTCAGCACCCTGCTAAAGGAGACCCCAAAAAATGCTGAAGAAAATAACACCTTGAAAAATAGGCTAACTCAATTGGCAAAAGAGGTTCAAAAAGCCAATGAGAAGAAGAATGCTTTCAAAAGCAGAATTAGCCAAATGGAAAAGGAGATTCAAAAGCTCATTGAAGAAAATAGTTCTTTCAAAATTAGAATGGAACAGATGGAGGCTAATGACTTTATGAGAAACCAAGAAATCACAAAACAAAACCAAAAGAATGAAAAAATGGAAGATAATGTGAACTATCTCATTGGAAAAACAACTGACCTGGAAAATAGATCCAGCAGAGAGAATTTAAAAATTATGGGACTACCTGAAAGCCATGATCAAAAGAAGAGCCTAGACATCATCTTTCATGAAATTATCAAGGAAAACTGCCCTGAGATTCTAGAACCAGAGGGCAAAATAAATATTCAAGGAATCCACAGAACACTGCCTGAAAGAGATCCAAAAAGAGAAACTCCTAGGAACATTGTGGCCAAATTCCAGAGTTCCCAGGTCAAGGAGAAAATATTGCAAGCAGCTAGAAAGAAACAATTCAAGTATTGTGGAAATACAATCAGGATAACACAAGATCTAGCAGCCTCTACATTAAGGGATCGAAGGGCATGGAATAGGATATTCCAGAAGTCAAAGGAACTAGGACTAAAACCAAGAATCACCTACCCAGAAAAACTGAGTATAATACTTCAGGGGAAAAATTGATCTTTCAATGAAATAGAGGACTTTCAAGCATTCTTGATGAAAAGAACAGAGCTGAAAAGAAAATTTGACTTTCAAACACAAGAATGAAGAGAAGCATGAAAAGGCGAACAGCAAAGAGAAGTCATAAGGGACTTACTAAAGTTGAACTGTTTACATTCCAACATGGAAAGACAATATTTGTAACTCTTGAAACTTTTCAGTATCTGGGTACTGGGTGGGATTACACACACACACACACATGCACACACGCACACACATATAGAGACAGAGTGCACAGAGTGAATTGAAGAGGATGGGCTCATATCTTAAAAAAATGAAATCAAGCAGTGAGAGAGAAATATATTGGGAGGAGAAAGGGAGAAATGGAATGCGGCAAATTATCTCTCATAAAAGAGGCAAGTAAATGATTTTTCAGTGGAGGGACAAAGAGGGAAGGTGAGAGAAAAACATGAAGTTTACTCTCATCACATTCCACTAAAGAAAGGAATAAAATGCACACTCATTTTGGTATGAAAACCTATCTTAAAATACAGGAAAGTGGGGGATAAAGGGATAAGCAGGGTTGGGGGGATGATGGAAGGGAGGGCAATGGGAGGAGGGAGCAATTTGAAGTCAACACTCTTGGGGAGGGACAGAATCAAAAGAGAGAATAGAAGCAATGGGGGGCAGGAGAGGATGGAGGGAAATATAGTTAGTCTTACACAACACGACTATTATGGAAGTCATTTGCAAAATTACACAGATATGGCCTATATTGAATTGCTTGCCTTCCAAAAGGGAATGGGTGTGGAGGGAGGGATGAAGAGAAGTTGGAAATCAAAGTTTTAGGAACAACTGTTGAGTACTCTTCTTGCTACTAGGAAATAATAAATACAGGTAAAGGGGTATAGAAAGTTATCTGGCCCTAAAGGACAAAAGAGAAGATGGGGATAAGGGAAGGGAGGGATGATAGAAGAGAGGGCAGATTTTGGGGTGGAGGGAGGGGACAAAAGGGGAGAAAATTTGGAACCCAAAATTTTGTGAAAATGATTGTTAAAAGTTAAATAAATGAAAAATATATATATGTATAGGTTTTAAAATTCTTCTTGAGCTCTTCCAAGAATACTCTGTGGGCTTGAGACCAGTTTATATTCCCTTTTGAAGTTTCACATGTGGTTATAGTGTCAATGATGTCCAGTTGTGAGTGCATGTTTTGATCTTCCCTGTCCCCATAATAGTACTCTATTGTCTTGGCTTTTGTAATTTTCTTCTTGCTCATGGTGATTGCCTTTTCTTGGCTTTTAAAATGGATCTCTGCTTCTAATGCACAGGGAGTTGTGTTCAACATTTCTTGTCCTGGTAGCTAGGGGTCTGGTTACTGGCCTTTTGTGCTGTGGCCTCTGATTCTTTTGACTAGAAACTATATAATGCTGCAGCTTACCTTGTGCTGAGCTGGCTGGTGTGTGCCAAAGTTGAGGTAATGTGAAGAATATCTGAGTTACCCTGAGGTTACACTGAACTCAGGGAGTAACGTGTGGAGGAGGAGTGGTCTAGCATCTCGAGGTCTCCTCCTCCTTTAGGACTGCAATAGAGTACAGGCAGGCTAAGGGTCTGGTGAACCCTGTCAGTACTGCTGTCATCCCAGTTCCTCTGGGCTCCTGGTGTTCATATTTATGGGCTCCACAACCCTGGAGCTAAGGATCTCCTGCTGGTCTGCTGAGGTGAGCCTTGCTGGGTTTCCTCAGGCACTGCACAGGTCCCCTTCAGTCACAACAAGAAGTAGTACCCCTCCTGTCAATCTCCCTAGCCTAGTGAGCTAAAAGACTGTTATATCCCTTCTGCTGGCTCCATTATTCCCAGATTTATCCAGGGGCAATATTCTCTGGGTTTTTCAAGGTCAACAAGGGATGGCGAGAGGACTTACAGTTTACTCCACCATCTTTGCTCCCAGAAGTTCAAGTAGGTGACCTTCAAACATTTAGTCTGTGGACTGATAGGCCCAGGAGTAACTACTGTTGCTGCAGGGGCCCTGTACTCTCTTTACCTAGCTTCACCAGACTCTTATCCTGAGCAAGAAGAGTACTGTGCTGAGAGGTATGGAAATCAGCACAGCTACTGGTAATTTGGTTCACCTGAGGCTTTCCCGGTCTGCTGTGTCTAAGTTGTCACTGGTGCATCCCACGTGCTTTGTACTACCTGGCCTGGTATAGAAAATCCTTCCTGTCAAACTTTCTGCCTGTTCTGTGCTGGAAGTCTGCCACACTGTCTCCTAGTACATTCTATCAGTCTCAAATTTGTTCAGATTCACTTTTTAGAGGTATCTGAAGAAATTTGTGGAAGAGCTGAGACGAGTCTCTGCTTTCACTCTTCCACCTTGGCTCCACTGCCCCCCTCCACCCATGGCCCATTCTTTATACACTGCATCACCTACCTGCCCCCTAGAAAGGAATATTGAAGCTATCTTGTAAAGGAACTTAAAAGCCACAGATTTTTAAAATAAATATATATTTATTTAGTTCTGAACTTAAGAAATCAAACAAGCTTTTCAGTAACATAACAGAATAGCAAAAAAAAACCCCCCAAAACAATGATTGTACATGAATCTACAAATCTACTATATACAACTTGCATTCTACACATATTTCTATTTATCATTTCTTTCTCTGGATATAGTGTCTTCCTTCCTATATCCTTTGTAGAAAATTTGGATATTTATTTACTTACACTTGTATGTACACTATTATTACCTGCGTTATGTACTCTATGTCTTGTCTAACCTGGCATACTGTCTTCATGCCTTTGTATTACCTCTTTCTGATGCCTGGAAAGCACCTTATCTCTATCTCTTAGAATTTCTGCTTTCTTTTCAAAAACATATTTTGCATTTTATTTTACCCAATTTACATGTATAAATAATTTTAAAGTTCATTTTTAAAAGTTTTAGTTCAAAATTCTCTCCCTTTCTTCCTCCCCACTCCCTCTCATTGAGAAGGTGAGCAATTCAATATAGGTTATACACATAGAACCATGCAAAACACTTCCATGAATGTCATGTTATGAAAGACTAACTATATTTCCCCTTTCATATTCCCTCCTCCCTGTTTATTCTTTTCTCACTGTCCTTTCATGCTGTTCCCTCCTCAAAAATATTTTGCTTCTGACTACCACCTGACCCAATTTGCTCTCCTTTCTGTCACTTCCCCTTTTCCTCTCCTGGTCTATGCCCTGGTCAGTATGTGACCATAAGCACTCTTTTTCTCCTGAAACTGTGAGGAGGGTCCCCTCTCCACTGTAGCCACAAGATTTGGTGCGCTAATGTACCTCCTCACTCCAAGACTGACACTCCATACTGTGGCTCAAATCCAAATATAGACAAAGAAACTGATTCCTCCCTCAGTACTAACAAAGAAACCCCTGCAATTTCCTTCTGACCAGTTGTTCAATCTCCTTACTGTGGTTGGGCTTAGAACTCCAGAAGCTGCAGCTGCTGCTGTTTCCACCACTGCCACTGCTGAGTTGGTAAATCCCAAGACCTGCTCTTGGTTTGCTGGAGCCAGAGTTGTGTTGGACAGCCTTAATTATACTGTACTTCTCTCTTACCTAGGTCTGAACAACTGTTCTTGCTGACCTTCTAAGTTGTCTTTGGTGTCTGTAGGCTAAGAAGTCTGGAAACTGCCACTGGTGCCTGTGATTCAGTTGCCCTGAGGCTTACTCCACATTTTCTGGGGCATGGTCTACCCTGGATTAGCCTGAGTTCCTGTGAGAAGACCTTTCGTGTCAACCTTCTAGGTTGTCTTAGATTGGAAATTTGTTTCATCATGTCTTTTTGTGGCTTTGGCTGCTCTAGAATTTGCTTAAAGTCATTTTTAAAGGTATTTGAAGGGGTTGGCGGGAGAGCTCAGGTGAGTTCCTGCCTTTACTCTGTCATTGGCTTCACCCCTCATTTGCCTATTTATAATAATTACAAAGACTTTTTCACTCAAAGTTGTCCTTAAAATAAAATGGTTCTCTTCATTTTGCTCTTCATTATTTCATGCAAATCCATCTGTGTTATTTTTAACATCATTTCTCAAAAGCAGATACCTTTATATTTTTTTTCTACAGGTGAAAGGAAGAAACTGAAGCTCCTTGTTTTTATTGTAGTATGTATACATAAAAGAAAAAAGTACTGAAGGTATAATGAATTGACTCTCCTAAGGTTAATACCAAATTTCTTACATGCAACTGTCATCGGTTTTCATGGGAGAAAGATAGAGTGTCCTCAGTTAAATTATGTGAAATTTAACTCTGATCTGTAGACATGAAGATTGACTTTGTTGTCCAACATTAATTATGTCAGTAATGGAAATTTTAAGTTAAGCATGAAGGGAAGATGAATACATGTCAGGGTGGGTAGATGTTTTTGAACATTAAAAGGAAAACTATAGGTAGTCTTTAGTTTGCCATTGGAATAGAACATGTGCTAGAAAAAAAACTCTTTGGAGTCAGAGGAACCTTGCATGAATTCTGTATCTACTACATACTTTGGGCATATCATTTAGTTTTTCTGTGCTTCAGTTTCCTTATCTGTAAAATGAAATGGAAGATTTGGACTAAATGACTTCTAAAGACTAACTATTATTATCTTATTTAAAATCCAGTTATGTTTAGAATTTAATATTGTGCAAAATCTTACATTCTATTCCTACTTTTACCTTGAGTAGAAATTATAATATCAGGGAGGCTGAAACTGGTAGATCTCTCGACCTTAAGAGTTCCAAGCTATACTCAGATAAATGTGTTAATGCTAAGCTCCAGAAAAAGGATAGAGCCAGAGCAATCAAATCTACTGAGCCTGAAAGAATGAGAATGAACACATCAATAGCTGTTGTACTTCTTCAATGATATAGAGATACTTAATCTTTTAAAAGAAAAAAAAAGGAATATAAAATTAAGCAATGTGGAAACTTTTCTGGGTTCAAAGTTCAAAGAAATATCTATTATTAGATATTATTAGATATCAATGCCTCTTCAGTTGAGGTATTGAATCAGTGAATTAATGGTATATGCTAGGTTCTCAATGAATGAAAGTAAATTATACCACATAGGAATTATTTTGGGGTTGTTGGAAAACAATCAGTTATGCCTCATGAGGTTTAGATAAAATAGTAAACCAGGAAGTAAGCATTCCAATAACAAGTTATTTTTTTTCTTTTTTAAATTTTTTAAATTAAGTAATTTATTTTCAGTTTTCAGCATTCACTTCCACAAAATTTTCAATTTCAAATTTTCTCCCCATTACCCCTCCCCCACTCCAAGATAGTATGTATTCTGATTACCCTTTCCTCCAGTCTTCCCTCCCTTCTATCACCACCACCCCTTCTCCTCTTTCCTTTTATTTTACTGTAAGACAATATAGATTTTATAGCCCATTGCCTATATATCTTATTGCCTAGTTGCATGTGAAAACAATTTTTAATATTCATTTTTAAATCTTTGAGGTCTACATTCTCTCCTTTCCCTCCTCCCCACCCACTCTCATTGAAAAGGCAAGCAATTCAATATAGGTTATACATATATAGTCATGCAAAACACTTCCATAAAAGTCATGTTGTAAAAAACTAACTATATTTCCCTCTCTCCTATTTTCCTTCCATTTATTTTATTTTCTCCTTTGATCTGTCCCTCTACCAAACTGTTTACTTCTGACCCTTTCCCGTAATCTGCTATCCCTTCTATTGTCCCCCCTCTCTTATCACTTTTCCCCTGCTTTCTTGTAGGGAAAAATAAACTTCCATACCCAAGTGAGTATGTATGTTATTCCCTCCTAAATCCAAATGGGATGTAAGGAAGGCTCACTTATTCCCTCTCATCTTCTCCTTCTTTCCCTTCATTGTAAAAGCTATTTCTAGCCTCTTTTATGTGAGATGATTTACTGTATTCTAACCTCTCTTTTTCTCTTTCTCCTAGTATATTTCTCTCAACACTTAATTTTCTTTTTAAAATATCATGTCTTCATATTCAGCTCACTCTGTGCCCCCCTCTCTCTATATGTACATACTCATATACACACATATTGTATATATGTGTATATACAGACAATATACAAACATATACATACACATATAATCTACATATATAATATACATACACACGTGTGTGTATGTATGTGTATTACCTCCAACTATTCTAATACAGAGAAAGGTCTCATGAGTTACAAATATCACCTTTCCATATGGGGATGTAAACAGTTCAACTTTAATAAGTCCCTTATAGTTTCTCTTTCCTATTTATCTTTTCATGCTTCTCTTGATTCTTGTATTTGAATGTTACATTTTCTATTCTTCTAAAATATTTTCAACAAGAATACTTGGAAGTTCTCTATTTCATTGAAGTTCCATTTTTTTCCCTGAAGTAATATACTCAGTTGCACTGGAATGGTGATTCTTGGTTTTAATCCTATCTCCTTTGACCTCTGGAATATCATATTTCAAGCCCTCTGATCCCTTAGTGTAAAAGCTGCTAAATTTTGTGTTATCCTGATTGTATTTGCTCAAAACTTGAATTATTGCTTTGTAACTGCTTGCAGTATTTTTTCCTTGACCTGGAAAATCTGGGATTTGGCTGCAATATTCCTAGGAGTTTTCCTTTTGGGAATCTCTTTCAGGAGGTAATCAGTGGATTTTTTTCCATTTCTATTTTACCCTCTTGTTCTAAAATATCAGGGCAGTTTTCCTTGATAATTTCCTGAAAGACGATGTCTAAGCTCTTTTTTCATGGCTTTTAGGTAGTCTAATACTTTTAAAATTACCTCTCCTGGATCCATTTTCCAGGTCAGTTATTTTTTCCAGTGGCATACTTCACATTGTCTTCTATTTTTTTTTTGTTCTTTTGGTTTTGTTTTGTAATTTCTTCATTTCTTATGTCATTAGCTTCTATTTGCTCCTCATTGACTTTGTGGACCTCTTTTGCCATTTGGGTTAGTCTAATTTTAAAACTGTTACTTTCTTCAGCATTTTGGAGGATTTCCTTTAGCAAGATATTGGCTCCATTTTCATGATTTTCTTGCATCACTCTCATTTTTCTTCCCATTTTTTCTGATTATCCTTTCCTCCAATATTCCTTCCCTTCTATCACCACCACCACTTATCCCTTTTCCTTCTCTTACTTGATTTAAAAAAATTGAGCTCTTCCATGGCCTATAACCTTATTTTTCTTAGAGGTTTTGGATGTAGAAACTTTGGCTTCTTCTGGTTGTATGTTTTGATCTTCCTCATCACTGATGATGTAAACCAATATACCTCTTTACCAAGGCAGTAAGAATCTATAGTCTATTTCTTTTTCTCTGATTTGTTCATTTTTTCAGCCAATTACTTGACTTTTGAGCTGTTTGTTAAATGGAGTGCTCTAGAAGCAGTTGCAGCATCAGCAGTGGGTGTCACTGCATTGGGACTAGGGCCCAATGATGCTTCACTCTCTGCCAGGTGAGAGACTCTTCCCACTGACTTTCGAAGCTGTCTTTGGTGTTTGTGGGTTGAGAAGTCTTAAAACTCCAGCTACCAACAGCAATTCAGTCCCCTAGGGCCTTCTCCAGCTCTGTCCACACCCAGCATGGCCCAGGCTGAATTGTGCTCAGTTCCCAGACTGATGCAATAGACCATTCTTATAGACTTTCCATATTGTCTTGGACTGGAAATTTGCTTCAGTCCATCATTTTGCAGCTTCTGTAAAATTTGTTTAGAGTCATTTTTTGCAGGTTTTTTGAGGTGGTTGGGCTGAGAGCTCTAGCAGGTCTCTGCTTCTACTCGAGTATCTTGGTTTTGCCCCCACAGTCTGTTTTTCAAAGTGCACAAGATCATACTTAGGGGAGATGGGAGGATTATCCTCACTCCCCTCACCCTCAAGTGATTCCTTTGCATGGTGGAACAGTTTCAGCCAAGTCTGTGAACAAAATTACTTGGCTTGTGTGTGTGTGTGTGTGTGTGTGTGTGTGTATGTGAGAGAGAGAGAGAGAGAGAGAGAGAGAGAGAGAGAGAGAGAGAGAGAGAGAGAGAGAGAGAGAGAGCTGTGAGTATTGAATGAACCACACTGATTCCATCTTGCAACTCAATTCTGTATCTAGCTCAGTTCTTTTCTTATTCAGTTATGGGTCGAGTTAAATTTTTGTCTAAGACAAAATGCTGTTCAGTTATGGGAATTGTGAGGAAACTTTATTGCCTTTTTTGAATGTAGTCTTGCATGGGTAGGAAGTTGAACTGCTTCTGCTTATCGTTTAGAGACTTTAACTAAGCACCTATGTAATACTGACCAGATAATCAGATATGAAGTTCGATGAAAGGAGTTTTCTAACAAGTACACATCTCATGCAACCTATAAATCTTATTTGAAAACTGTCCCCTCCTGGTTAACTGGTTGCTTTTCTTCTTTATTCCTTTTATTGAATGTAGAAATTTGGGGGGGGGCGAGGAACACAGCATCTCTTTTTCTGATGTTAAGGAATTGTATCTATTTGCTCTCCCCCTACCAACTTGGAAAGCTCCTATTTTTTTTCTCTAATTTGAAATCAGATAACCTAATATTGTATCCTGCTTTACTTCTTGTTAATTGTTTACTTTTGATACATAAATGTACATGGGGTCCAGTGCCAAGCTGAGGAAGCCTACTCCTGATTTGTTATGCCATTGGCTTACATTGCTTAATAAACTTAACAAAGCTTGAACCTTTATTTCTTCAGTTATTTCAGATTTTATCTGCCACAAGAGAAGGGAAGGGTGTCTTCCCACTTTTCCTATACAGAATGATTTTATGAACTTTAAAAGACTGGAAGTCCTGGTCTTCCCAGTAGGGTCATTAGCAGTGATCAATGGCAGTATCTGCCTTGGAACCCAAGACAAAGTAGACTTAAGGAAAGGTAGCCTCAGAATTCCACAAGAACATAATTTATTGGACCCCAGGAAGAAAGAATATCCTGAAGGAAAATTTCATAAGGACTTCATGAAGGGGAGAAAACTCACAATAATCAAAAGCTGTGAGTTATCCCCTCTTTTTAAAAGGTTTTTGCCATACATTCTGGTTAGATTTTATTTTTTTTTAGATTATTTTGTTTGTTTTCTACTATCACTTTCATATATCTTAGATATTTCCTCCTCCCTCCCCCTTCTTCCTCACTCCCTTCTCACTCACTCCCCAAGATAGCATGCAATCTCATATAGGTCCTGCACATACATTATTATTAAATACATTTTCACCTTAGTCATGTTGCATAGAAGAACTAAAATGAATGGGAGAAAAAATAAAAACAAAACAAAACACAAGAGAAAATAGTCTACTTCATTTTGTGATCCAGTTCCATAGTTCTTTCTCTAGATGTGGAAGATACTTTGCTTCAAGATTCCATTGGGAATTTTTTAGGTCCTTGCATTGCTGTGAAAGACTAAATCTACCAGAAAATTCCTCACATACTGTTGTTACTGTCTACAAAATTCTACTTGTTCTGCTCTTTTTACTCAGTATCAGTTCATATAAGTCTTTTCAGACCTCTCTGAAGTCTTTCTGTTCATCATTTCTTATAGCACAATAGTATTCCATTATATTCATATACCACAATTTGTTCAGCCATTCCCCAATTGTTGTGTATCCCCTTGATTTCCAGTTTTTGGCCACCACAAAAAGAGCTGCTATAAACATTTTTTGAACATGTTGGGACTTTTCCCATTTTTATGATCTCTTTGCAATACAGTTCTAGAAGTAATATTGCTGGATCAAAGAGTATGCACTTTTTTGTAGGCCTTTGGACATAGTTCTAAATTGTTCTCCAGAATTGTTGGATCACCTCACAATTCCACCAATAGTGAACTTATGTTCCAACTCTCCCACATCTTTTCCAACATTTATCATCTTCCTGTTTTGTCTTGTTAGCCAATCTGATAGGTGTGATGTAGTACCTCAGAGCTGTTTTGATTTGCATCTCTCTAATCAATAGCGATTTAAAGTATTTTTCATATGATTATAGATAGCTTTAATTTCTTCCTCTGAAAACTGCTTATTCATATCCTTTGATCATTTATCAATTGGGTGTCCCTTTTCTATATGCTCTAACTTTAAGTCCACTTTTCCTTGAGCTCAGCCTATACATGTATGAGAGAGGATGTTCTAGAATTTTGGAAGGATTCATTTTGTATCAAAAGTTCTTATTCTTCCTACTTCTAAAACAACAAACTATAAATAAATGCATTTTGGCTGATTAACTGGTAAGCATATAGAAGATGGGGACTCATGAACAACAAGTAGCTTACCTTTCAGCTCCTCAGGATTGCCCCCATAATCCTGTTGAGTGAAATATTAAGAAACTCTCTGGAACTCAACCTGTTGGAAAGAGTAGAAATTGGAAGGGTAAATCCAGAGAGGTTACATACATGCATACATACACACATACATACATATGTATGTACATACACAAACGTACAAATATAAATACATACATGCACATACATGTATGTTATATCTGTACACACAAGGAGATATGTACACCCACTTGAATACATAACAATAAAATGGTAGCAAAATTGCTTTGCAATTTTTTTGCTCTCTATATTTTGGTTCCTGGTTTATGTTTTGGGGAAGAATAGTATGTACACAGTCTTAGACAAGTTACTTAATTGGTATGGGCTTCAGTGTCTCAATGTGAAACAAGGACATTGGAATATGATGACCTTTGTGTCTCTTTCCACACTCATTCACTATTCCTATGACCTGAAGTAGTTCTATATGTTATAAAAACAAGGGAGAGGGAGAATTAAAACCATCCATAGTTTTTGGGACAAGAGATGAGTAGTATTTTCCTCACTTTTCCACTTTGTTGTTAATGGAAGCAGAATTCAGAAAGATTTTTTAAAAGAATCAAAACTTTCTGATTTTTGGCAATATTTTTGAAATTCACAATGACACAGCCATATCCCATTTATCTTTTACTTATGTGGCATCATTCTCAGTCCTAAATTCTAAAATGGAAAATGCCTCCAGGATTCATACACTTTTAATTCGTGACTTGGATCCAATTGGGTGCCGGTGAGAGAGGGAAATACAAATTCAAATGTAGTCCAATGCATTTTTTAAGTATAATATTTAATGATATATTATAACTGAATTTCATTGCTGTTGTGGAAAGATTTCTCCTAACCTATATTTTTACTTCCTGCTTTAAGATTACCTCTTACTTGGGAGGATATTGTTCAAATTCACACAAAGGCATTGTATTTACAATGTACAGAATTTGTTACATGCAGGAAAATTAAGGGTTTGGTTCTAAGGATCAAAATATGGCTTGTATTTTTTTTCTACCCACTCATTCTTTATCAGTCTATACAAAACAGGGCTACACATCTACTATAAAGTGTAGAGATGTTCATCTTGTTTTTACCAAAGGAGATCTTGATCTTTCCTTTAGTTTGTCCACATCTCTTATAAGAATGCCAGCAGGGGCTTTACTGTTTCTAGACTAATGGCAGAGGAAATAGAAATATTACAGCTGCTGCTCTGCATGTGGTAGTCATTTTGAAATACTTCATTTTGGATTCTCACATTGAGTTTTCTTTGCAATCCCCACTGTATTGAACAATACGAATATCTGCAGGGCTGTATTAACTTCTCCCCTCCCCCAAAATCAGTACAGCCAATTTTAGTAAAGATAAAGGAAATAGCTTGAATTTGATGCTTTTCTTCCCCCTTCTTTTGCAAAGATGTGTGGAATAGATCTCTCTTACTTTTATTAGCATGTTGAGAGCTTTCTCTTCCCCTGAAGATAAGCCTTCACAGATTTCCCCAAAGTTTTCCATTTTTGATTGCCATGATGTAGGAGGCTCTTCCAGCTCTATTTGTTCAGTACACAATATTGTTGGCACTCTTGGGAGATTCATTGGACATAGAAAACAAGTTGTAGAGAAAAACAGATCTATCTCTAAAAAGATACTTTTTGAACAATCATCCAAAACATGACATTTCTTAGTTTATGGATGCTTCATAGTTTATGTTTCTTTTGAATCTTGGCATTTGAAAGCTAATTCTTTGGCATAGCAATGCCTTACTTATACATTTATTAACTGAATTGTCTGTGGACATAGGTTACGTAGCATAAAAGATTGATGTTTACTATGCCAATTGTTTTGTTCACTTCTCAATTTAAAAAAAATCATCAATTATAAGATGATATTTTAGCATCTTAATTCTAATTCTGCCCTATTCAAGTGACCTATCTCTTAATGGAAAGATTTCTACAAAGTAAAGTCGAATGAAATGGGCAAAACTGTTTTGTCAAGGTGGAGAGGATTGAGGAGACACAAAGTTATGAGACTATTCTTTTGCCCTTGATGGAATTACTTTTATTCTCTAATACTTTCAGTATATACAAGAGACCAAAAAGAAAAATCAATTTAAAATTGACACAGTTATTGTTAAATTAATCAGATTCTAATAATTTAACTTGAAAACATAGTAAAATATCTCATTAAAATCCTTACAGTATAAAATTCTAAAATAGTATTGGTTTTTACAAGATGGACATAACCTTTATCAATCAATTTTATCTTTAGAAAAATAATGAAACTGCCATCTTGAAACCAACTAGCAAGTCAACTCAGTTACAACAACTATAATTTTCTTTCCACTGAAGTAAAGTCACTGTAGTGTCATCTCAGATTTCTACTTTTATATAAGAGAATGTAATGAATAACATTTTACTAGTCATTCAAAATATTCTTAACTTATTTTATATTTGAACTAAAAGTCCTTGATGGTATTGTTTAAATATCTAGTAGATGAATGGAATAGGTCTATTATAAATGTACCTCATTTATTATTCCTTGACTAACAGACTTCAACCACTTCTTAAAAGCTAATAATCATGAAAGACCAGTATTACTCCATACTTGCATTACTGATTTCATCACTTTGAATTCTGAATTTGATATTTTAGGGTGAGGAAGAAACATTTAATTTAATTCCAATCATACATAGGTGTTGATTTTCTTAATGCTGTATCTGTAACTGTGTTTCATAAAGTACATGAAGAACTCCCTATATTCTTGCTCATCTTTGGTGAATTTCTCCAGCGTATGTTTTTTTCTCACCTTTCAAGCATCCTTCTCGATTATCTTATTTTGTTCATGCCTTGTTCATTGACAAATTTATTTTCAATTGTCCTGTATATTTCTTTCATCACTCTTTCCCTAGAAGTAGTCACTGGAAATGTTTGAACTAGAAAAGTTAAGCACTGGCAGATAACCACATTTATTATTCTTCATCTCATCCTTCACCTGTTTCCAGTCTTGTGCATTATAATTTAATCCTGAATGCAGTAAATAAAATAAGCAGAATCTTCATCCCATGATGTTTCCATTGAAAAGAGTAACCTATTAAAGGACAGAGAAATGCAGGTTTGGTGAGAACTTTACAAAGCAACCAGGAAATTAATTTTTAATGTAAAGTCATTAAACATTTTACTCAGGAAACACATTGAACTGTGTTTATTTGTATTTACATCCTGTCTCCTCTCCACAAACTGGATGCAACTAAGAAATCAACTTAAAAGTGAATGAATCCAATTACCTCCACTTCCAAGTACTATATTCTTAATCATTGAAGCAACCCTCCCATCCTACCAAGGAATTTTGGAACTTTAGCATATATGCGAAAGGCAATCTAGTCTTCATCACAGAAATCCCGATGTTTCTTTAGTTAGGAAGAAATTTTTCATAAATTAAATCATTGATGGTAACAGATTTCTTCTGATGTTCCCTCTGGGAATCAATCAATGAACAAAGGTTTATGAGGCATCACCTATGTGCCTGGCATTGTTCTAGAACCCTGGGTATAAAGAAACAATGAAGCAAGTGATTCCAAAATTCAAGGAGTTTACATGTTAATTAATGTAGGTAGAGAAGAACAAGGAAACACTTATGTGTATACATTTTACATTATGTATAGGATAAATACAAAGCAATTAAATATGAGGTAGTTTACAGGAGGATACAAAAACAAACACATAGGTGCACATACATATGTATGTGAATGTGTATATGGAGTCCTACATTAAGTTTTAAGTCACTGAAGCTTAACATGTATACATATGTGTATCAATATTCTTGTCTTTATCTATACATATACATATAAACATACTTATACAAATATATCTATATCATTTATGTTTATATCACGTAAATATTGATAACTATATTTAAGGTATTAAAGCTTATAATTTTGAGTAACCCTGCATATGTGCAATACATCTATATGTATGTATTTCTATGGAGGTATGTGTCTATTTGTATGCATACATATATATACATATGTATGTATTTTTACATATGTATATTATTGTATGTATGTTTATATGTGTATATATTATGTATATCTGTGTATATATGTATAAATTTTTATGTGTACCTATGTATCTATATCTATATATCCCTGTTTATCTCTCTATCTCTATATTTTTATCTATATGTGTGGTTACACATAGAGATCAATAGATAAGAGCTATATTTGGACATCAAACTTCATGTCATAATCGCCGCATGAAACATTCTTTCTTGCAGTTCCTGCACGAAGATAATACATTTAAATGTAAACAGTCACTAAGCAAGTAGAGTTTTTTGTAGGGATGAGGATAGTGAGCATGACTTTGGTTTTATTGGTATACGAATGTCTTAGTAAGGAAACTTTCTCTATCAGTGCACGATGGACGCAAAGCACTTAGAAGTAATGTCACTAACTCAGGGTCACGCAAACTTTGTCTCTTGTGTCAGAGGCAGATCTTGAATCTAAGTTTTCATGACTTTAAACCAGCTCACTATCAACTATGCCCTACAGTCTCTTCACAGCTGCATGTTAATATTTAATGGTTTGCTCTAATTAAATACTTTTCAAGTATCAAAATATGTGGACATTTTGTCCATTACTGCAGATAGTCAAATGTTTTCATCTTATGAAAATTCTTGTCCATTTTTTTCCTTACCAGATCTTCTTTAGTATATCAAACCAAAGGCCTTGAAATGTTGCCTTATAGTCTTTTTTACATTTTATGGTTACCATTGGACCATTTAGGCTGTCTGTGTATGATCTGTCCACCTCCTTTTCACACACACACACACACACACACACACACAGAGTCATATATCTGAAAAAATGCTATGCCTTACTTATATGAAGATTGATTTCTCCATGATCTTATGTATCATGTACAACTTTCGGTATTCATAAATTGTGATGTTTCAAGATTCACAAATGTTTAGTGTCATTAATAAAACATTTCCATTTGAAATACAGGCCTTTATAGATTTGATAGAGCTTGAGATGATTTACAGAAATACTTTTCCAAATTCAATCTATTCTGTACTCACTCTTCTACTATTCTTGTGAATTATAATATATGCATAAATTTGCTAATATAATTAATAACAAGTTGGCATTAATATATTATTTCAAGGTTTGCAAAATGTTTTATGCATAAGATCTCATTTGATCGTTATAGCAACTTTGCGATATAAGTGCTATTATTACCTGAATTTTATAGATGAGAAAACTGAGGATCAGGGCAGTTAACCATAGTCATACATCTAATAAATGTTGGATACAAGTTTCAAACAAAGTCTCTTCTGACTTCAAGTCAGATGTTCTTATTCAGAGCTGTGCTCTTTTCATTATATATCAGCAGAGTCTATCCCCAACATATGAACTGATGTAGAGATTAAACAGATTGACCATCCAAATTTATGTAATGGACATTATTACAATATTAATTTTGACCGATGAAGTTGATTGAATACAAACATTTTGAGAACAGTGATGGTTTCTTTCTTCGTACTTATATTTTAATGTCTTAGTTTGGTGCCTGACCCACAGTTAAGATTTAGACAATATGAAGAAGCTAGGTGACTCAGTGGAGAGAGTTCTGAGCCTAGAGTCAGGAGACAACTTTAAATGCATGCTCAGATATTCATCAATTCTGGGCAAGCTGTCAAGTCACTTAAATTCTATTTCCTTCAGTTTCCAGATAGGATAATAATAGCGCTCACTTCCCAGAGACGTTGTGAGGATCAAATGAGATAACATTTGTGAAACATTTAACACAGTATCTGACAAATTGTAGGTACTGTATTAACATTAGCTATATATTTTATTGTTATTACCAGTTGACTGATTGGATTGATTGACTATTTTTCTTTGAATAAGCATAGATTTAATTGAAGGGAGTTTCAGTGTTCTAAAGCTTGATCCAATCATAATATCATGTAACAAGAATATCTGAAGGGTTTCACCTGTGCATCACGAACATGGAACATGATATTCACAGTGCCTATGACAGCTATGAATATGCTGGCATAATTCTGATTTGAAAAATATAACAGACTCTCCACGTTAAAGACAGAATCAGAACATTTATTTAAAGATCAGAAAGCCAAATCCCATCACCAGAAAGCCAAATCCATCACAGCAGCAAAGAAATCTATACACAATAACAATGCAGGGGGCATCACCATCCCCAAGAATTCCCCTGCTAGGACTTTCTCACAAAGGAACACTGACAGATCATTACCTGCTTCCTCTCTCTCTCTCTCTGAAATTGCTGTGACCACTTCCTCTCAATTCTGCTTCAACCTTCCTGCTCCACCTCTTCCTGCTCTACCCATTCAACAAGCTCTTCCCATCACAGACTCATGTGACTTAGGCTTCTATGTGACTCATGCAGATTACATAGGCCAATTAATGGATGGGAAAGATTTTCTCATTCCATTAACAATATAATCTGGAATTCCTCTTCCATTTGACACAATATCATCCATTATAGTGATAGATACTTTTGAGGAGTACACATAGGCCACTTTTATGTATACTTTGATGTTAGTAATCATATGGTCATTGAACAAAATTATTTTATAATTCCATTCATCAAGAAATCTGGCATGAGATTTCCAGTTGTGAGGGCCAACATGGATGAGTTATCAATAATTGTTATCTCCCTCCCTTTGTTGACCTTGATGAGGGCAGAGAATATCTCCCTGGAAAAAACCTCTGGAACAGTGTGAGCAGCAGAATGGGTGAACAGAATCTTAGTCCATGAAGCTAGAAAGATCACTAAGGAGGGTTCCTCTTGCTGTGGCCAAGGGGACAAGTGCTGGATTAGAGTTGTCCCAGACAGCTCCACCTCAACAAACTGGGAGGAGATCCTGAGCCCCAAGGGGGTGCAGCCAGCAACTGCCAGCACCAGGACCCCAGGCATGCCTTAGTACTGGGAAGACACTAGTGCAGACAGGATCACCAACCAATGAGCTTGCCTATGCTCTAGCTCAGCAGAGGAGACCTCCAGTGTCCAGACCACCCCTCCCAGACACTGAAAGAGCTATATCCAGGGTAACTGCAGGGAAACCCCAAAATACCTCTCCTGGCCTCTGCTTTCAAACACCAACCAGCTCAGCACCAGGTAAGCTGCAGCATTTTAGCTTCTAACTGAAAGAACCAGAAGCCACAATGCACAAAGACTCAAGTTTTAGGCACAAGAACTGTGGGACAGAGCTCCCTGTGCCACAGCTGCAGAGATCTACTATAAAAGCCAGGAAAAGTGCTATTATCATGAGTAAGAAGCAAAACAAAAAGGAAAAGACCATAGAATCATTCTGTGGGGACAAGGACCAAAAGACAAATACCAAAGAGATGAACACTGAGACTGTACTGTCATCTGAAACTTCAGAAGGGAATATGAACTGGTCTGAAGCACAGAGTCTTCTTGGAAGAGCTTATGAAGGATGTTAAAACCCAAAATAGAGAAATAGAAGAAAAACTGACCAATGATTTTAAAAATACAAAAAAAAAAAAAGATGTAATAGAAGAACATAAAAGGACAATAGGACAAGTGGAGAAAGAAGCACAAAACCTAATTGGGAAAACTGAACAAATGGAAAAAGAAGTACAAAAATTAGTTGGAGAAAATAGCTTCCTGAAAGAAACAATTGGACAGATAGCAAAGGAGATGCAAAAGTTAACTGAAGAAAAAAATTTGATAAAAAATAGAATCAGGAAAGTAGAAGCTAATGAATCTATGAGACATCAAGAATCAGTCAAACAGAATCTAAAGAATGAAAAAATGGAAAAAAATGCAAAATCTCTAACTGGAAAAACAACTGACTTGGAAAATAGATCCAGGAGAGAAAATCTAAGGATTATTGGTTTACCTGAAAACCATGATAAAAAAAGGGAGTGGACAATATCATCCAAGAAAACATGAAGGAAAATTGCCCAGAAATGCTAAACCCAGAAGACCAAATAGACATTTAAAGAATCCACCATTTGCCTCCTGAAAGGCACTCTAAACTAAAAACACCAAGGAATACTGTTGCCAAATTCCAGAACTATCAAGTGAAGGAAAAAATTCTGCTGACAGACAGAAAGAAACAATTCAAATATCGAGGAGCTACAGTCAAGATCACACAGGACCTTGCAGCTTCTATGTTAAAAGATGGAAGGAATTGGAATACGATATTCCATAAGGCAAAGAAGCTGGGACTACAAACAAAGATTAATTACCTAGCTAAGTTGAGCATAATATTTCAGGGAAGGAGATGGACATTCAATTAAATGAGGGATTTCCAGACCTTCCTGACAAAAAGGACAGAACTCAATAGAAAATTTAATCTTCAAACACAGGTCCCAAGAGAGGCATAAAAAGATAAACAGGGAAAAAAACTTGTTACACAGTGTAGACAAACTGTTTATATCCTAATAAGGGAAGATGATTCTTGCCAATTTTGAGAATTGTGTATTTATTATGAAATGTAAAAGGTATATACATATATAAAGGGAGGGGACATAAATTAAATGATGTGATGATAATACATGATTTAAGGCTATGATGGGATTGTAATGGGAGATGTGAAAAGATGGAGGCAGAAATAAAATTCCATCACAAGGAGAGGCACAAAAATATATTACAGTAGAGGGAAAGAGGGGAGGGAGATGAGCATTGTTTGAGAGATACTCTCATCTGATTGGATCCAAGGAGGGTACAACAAACTTGCTTAAGTATAGAAATACAAATAGCTCTATAGGCAGTAGGAGGGGAAGGAATTAAGAAAAGGGAAGGCAGGCTAAAAGGGAGCGAAGAGGTAGTAAGCAAAAGAGAAGTAAAAGGGAGGGAGTTGAAAGAAGGGAGGGAAGACTGAGTGAGGCAGTGGTCAAAAATTAAAACTCTGTTGTGGAGTGAAAGGGAGAAGGGAGAATTAAAAGCATAAACAAGAGGAAAGGAGATGGAGGGAAAGACACAGATAGTAATCGTAACTGTGAATGTGAATGGATTGAACTCTCTCATAAAACAGAGACAGATAGCAGAATGGATTAAAAACCATAATCCTACAATATGTTGTTTACAAGAAACACATATGAAAAGGGGGCATACACACAGGGTAAAGGTAAAAGGTTGGAGCAGAATATTTTGTACTTCAGCTGATATAAAAAAGCAGGGGTAGCAATCCTAATCTCGGACAAAGCAAAAGCAGAAATAAATCTAATCAAAAGAGATAAGGAAGGAAACCATAACCTGCTAAAAGGCAACATAGACAACGAAGCAATTTCATTACTAAGCATATATGCTCCAAGTGGTATAGCATCCAAATTCTTAGAGGAGAAGTTAGGGGGAAGAAATAGAAAGAAAATAGAAAGCAAAACTGTGCCAGTGGGGTCTTCAACCTCTCCATCTCTGAACTTGATAAATCTAACCTCAAAATAAACAAGAAAGAAGTTAAGGAGGTGAATAGAACTCTGGATAAGGTAGGTTTCTAGAGAAAACTGAATGAAGATACAAAGGAATATAACTTTTTCTCAGCAGTACGTGGCACATATGCAAAAATTGACCATGTACCAGGCTATAAAAACCTCACAATTCAGTGCAGAAAGGCAGAGATAGTCAATGCATCCTTCTCAGATCATAATACAATAAAACTTATATGTAATCAAAGGCCGTGGAAATATAAGCCAAAAACTAGTTGGAAAATAAATAATCTAATATTAAAGAATGAGGGGGTTAAACAACAAATTATAGAAACTATCAACAACTTCATTTAAGAGAATGACAGTAATGAGACAAGATACCAAATAATATGGGAATATTAAGCAAAAACAGTTCTTGAGGGAAGTTTTATATCTATGAATGCCTATATGAATAAAATAGAGAAAGAAGAGATCAATAAATTGGGTATGCAGCTGAAAAAGCTCGAAAAAGAACAAATTGAATATCTCCAAGAAAATACCAAATTAGAGATACTGAAATTCAAAGGAGAGATTAATAAAACTGAAATTAAAAAACTATCAAACTAATAAATAAAACTAATAGTTGCTTTTATGAAGAAATAAATAAAATTGATAAACCTTTGATCAATTTGATTAAAAAAGAGAATGAAGAAAACCAAATTTCCAGTATCAAAAATGGAAAGGGTGAACTCACCTCCAATGAGGAGGAAATTAAAACAGTTATTAGAAATTACTTTGCCCAACTGTATGCCTATAAATTCAACAATCTCAATGAGATGGTTTATTATTTTAAAAGATATAAATTTCCCAGATTAACAGAAGAGGAAGTTGAATACTTAAAGGACCCCACTGCAGAAAATAAATTGAAAAAAACATCAATGAACTCCCTAGGCAAAAATCTCTAGGGCCAGATGGATTTGCAAGTGAATTCAATCAAACATTTAAAGAACAGTTAATTCCAATACTATATAGACTTTTTGGGAAATTTAGGAAGAATGCGTCCTCCCAAATTCTTTTTATGCTACCAATATGGTTTAGATACCTAAACCAGGAAGAGCCAAAACACAGAAAAAAAAAAAAATCATAGAGCAATTTCTCTACTGAATGTAGAAGGAAAAATGTTAAATAAGATTTTAGCAAAAAGAATACGGCAACTTAGCACGAGAATAATACATTGTGGTCAGGTAGTATTTATACCAGGAATGCAGGGCTAGTTTAATATTAGGAAAACTATTAGCATTATTGATCATATCAACAACAAAACTAACAGAAACCACATGCTTATCTCAATAGATGCAGAAAATGCTTTCCACAAAATACAACATTCATTTCTATTGAAAACCCTGGAGAATATCGGAATAAATGGAACTTTCCATAAAATAATAAGCAGTATCTACCTAAAACCTTCAGCAAGCATTATATGCAATGAGGATAAGCTAGCTGCATTTCCAATAACATTAGAGGTGAAACAAGGATGTCCATTATTACCACTATTATTCAATATGATACTAGAAATTTTAGCTGTAGCAATTAGAAAAGGCAAAGAAATTGAAGGAATTAGAATAGGCAAAGAAGAAACTAAGTTATCAATCTTTGCAGAGCATATGGTGATATACTTAGAGAATCCCAGAGAATCAAATAAAAAATTATTTGAAATAATAAACAACTTTGGCAAAGTGGCAAGTTACAAAATAAACCTACACAAATCTTCTGCATTTCTATGTATTACTAACAAGGCTCAACAGTAAGACATAGAAAGAGAAATCCCATTTAAAGCTAGAGTAAACACAATAAAGTATTTGGGAGTTTACCTGTCAAAACAAACCCAGGGAAGATATGAATACAATTACAAAACATTTTTCGCACAAATAAAGTCAGATCTAAGTAAGTCAAAAAATATCAGTTGATCGTAGGTAGGCCGAGCCAATTTAATAAAAATGGCATTTCAACTTAAATTAATTTACTTATTCAGTGCCATACTAATCAAACTATCAGATAATTAATTTGTAGAGCTAAAAAAAAATAATATCAAAATTCATCTGGAGAAACAAAACGTCCACAATATCAAGGGAAGTAATGAAAAGAAAGGCTAGGGAAGGTGGCCTAGCTCTACCAGATATCAAATTGTATTATAAAACAGCCATTATCAAAATCACTTGGTACTGGCTAGGAAACAGAAGGGTAGACCAATGGAACACAAGACACAGTAGTCAATGAATATAGCAATCCACTATTTGATAAACCCAATGACCCCAGCTCCTGGGATAAGAACTCCCTTTTTGACAAAAGTTGCTGGGAAATCTGGACCACAGCGCACCAGAAACTAGGCATAGACCAATGCCTGACACAACTCATAAGAATATTGTCCAAATGGGGACATGATCGAGGTATAAAGATTGATACTATAAACAAATTAGTGGAGCAAGGAATAGTATATTTACCAGATTTTTGGACATGGGAAAATTTTTTGACCACACACAAGATAGAAAACATTGTGAAGTACAAAATGGATAATTTTGATTACATTATATTGAAAAGTTTTTGCACAACCAAACCCAATGCAACCAAGATTAGGAGGGAAGCAGAAAACTGGGAAAGAATTGTTATAACTAGTATCTGTGATAAAGGCCTCATTTCTAAAATATATAAAGAACTGAGTCAAATGCACAAGAATACAAGTCACTCCCCAATTGACAAATGGTCAAAGGATATGTTTTCAGAGGAAGAAATTAAAGCTATCTGTAGTCATTTGAAAAATGCTCTAAATCACTCTTGATTAGAGAGATGCAAATGAAAACAACTGTGATATACCACATCACACCTGTCAGATTGGCTAACATGACAAAAAAAGATATGATAAATGTTGGGGAAGATGTGGGAGGGTTGGAACGCTAATTCATTGTTGGTGGAGCTGTGAGCTGGTCCAACTATTCTGGAGAGCAATTTGGAACTATGCCCAAAGGGCTAGAAAAATGTGCATACCCTTTGACCCAGCAATATCACTTCTAAGACTGTATCCCAAAGAGACCATACAAATGGGATAGGGTCCCACATGTACAAAAATATTCATAGCAACTCTCTTTGTGGTGGCCAAAAACTGGAAATCAAGGGGATGCCCATCAGTTGGAGAATGGCTGAATAAATTATAGCATATAAATGTAATGGAATACTATTTTGTTATAAGAAATGATGAACAGGAAGACTTCAGAGAGGCCTGGAAAGACTTATACAAACTGATGCTGAGTGAAAGGAGCAGAACCAGGAAAACTTTGTAGACAGCAACAACCACAGTTTGCAAGGATTTTTTCTGGTAGACTTAGGCCTTCACATCAATGCAAAGACTTAAGAATTCCCAATGGTCTCTTAAGGCAATATGCCTTCCACAACCAGAGAAAGAACTCTGGAATTCGATTGCAGAATGTAGCAGCTTATTTTCTTTTGTATTATGTTTTGGTTTGTTTTATGATTTCTCCCACTCATTTTAATTCTTCTATGCAACATGACTAAGGCGAAAATGTATTCAGTAGGAATGTATGTGTAGAACCTACATAAAATTGTATGCCATCTCAGGGAGGAGGAGGAAGTGGGAGGGGGGGAAGGGGGAAAGAGGGAAAAAACTCTATTATATGGAAGTGATTATAGAACACTGAAAACAAATAAAAAAGTAAGAAATTCTAAAAAAATAGATATCTGGTATGATTTTAACACATAGATATGAAGATCCTTATTGGAGAAGTGTCTTTGGGACTACATTTTCTTTACTATAGCAATTTCTTTTGTAACATTAAATAAAAACATTAAAGCCTTTTATTCTCTGTTCCTTTTAATCTGTGGTGCATATTTAAAGAGGTGTGATATCCTAGAAAATTTATTTGCCACATTAATGAAATCACTACCATATGAAATATTCAAGTATCTCATAATATTTTAGATTTTAGTTATATACTTCAGTTATCACTTAAAATGATTTCAATTACCAAGAGAACAGTAGAGGAAGTGTGGCTTAGTGGCTACAGTGATAGTCAGAAATTCAAGAAGATGTAGGTTGAAATCTTTCCTCTAACACAAACTAACTACCTGACCAGAAGGCATGCCATGTAACCTTTCAGCATCCCAGGCACCTCTTTGAGATGACGAGTTGTTGATCACCCAAAACAGTTTCTGTAAACCTATGAAGGTATAGGACTTGTTTAATAATGTAGTTTTTATTTTCTGTATTTTCTGTGTGGAACATATTTTTCTCCATTTTATTTTAAGGGATAGATTTTACTGTGTTTTGTATACCCTGAACTCAAATATCAGGTCATCTTAGGCAAATAAATGCAAACTATTTATGTATGCACATTAATTTTACACATTCTTTGACAAGTAGTCACTGACAAATAGAAATACCTCTATTTTAAGAAATTACATTGTCACAGAACATAATTATTCTAGGTAATTATTTATTTGTCATTGATATTTTCACCCTTAAATGCTTTGTAATTCTTGCGTTTATTGGCTATGTAATTTATGGGAAGTATTATATAATAACTGTAAATGGACAATTGAGAACAAACTAGATGCACTGATCCCTTTTTGATAATTAACTACCTGTGGTTTGGCATTGATAAGTGGGTTGTTGAGGGGAGATTTCTTTGATTTAAATAGCATTTAATTGTGTCTGATTGTTACTTTCTAATATCATTTTGGAAATATTCAATTGCAATTATTTATAAGTTCATAAAACACATAATTATTGTGCAGAATTATCTGTATCATTGAACATTCCTTATTATAAAGTTTGCAGTTATTTGATTAATGTTACTGTTTAGTCATTTCAGTCATATCTGATTCTTTGTGATCCCATTTGGGTTTTTCTTGGCAAAGATTTGGATCAGTTGCCATTTCCTTCTCCACTTCATTTTACTGAGTGAAATGAGGTTAAGTGACTTGCTCAGGACCACACAGCTAATAAATGTTTGAAAGTGGATTTGAACTCAGGAAGATGAGTCATCGTGACTTCAGACTGGGCACTCTATTCACTATGCCAACTAGCTGTATGAGTATTTTTGATACACATACATGCATGCATGTGCATGTATATACATATATGTGCATGTGTACATGTGCATACACACATGCACGCATATGTATAAATACACATACAAGTGTACAGTTTAGTTCTCTATAAATGTGTTCTCATGACATTGTCAAGTAGACATTCCAATTAAAGGACAATTGAAGGTTCTACTGAGATGCAACATGACACTGTTCTTGAAATCAGGAAGACCACAGTCAGAATCTTCTTTCAAATACTTAGTAGCCATATAGTCCTAGGCAAATCTCTTAACTTCTCCCAGTTTCAGGCAGTCAGTAAATAAACATTTAATAAACACATGTGATGTGCCAGACAAGGTGTTAAGCGCTAGGTTTACAAGAAGGAGCAAAATAACAGTGCCTGTCCCCAAGGAGCTCACAATCTTTGGAAGAGAAAACAAATAAGTACAATACAAGTCTACATAGGGACAGATCAATATTTGATTCAAATAGAAGTTAAATTGCTGCAGAGAATTGTAGAGCACACACATATTTTAACCTAATTTATTTAAGAAGTTGTCCATTATGGCTTGTATTATTGTTCTGTTACGGTTTAAGAGAAAGTGGCTGATAGATTCATTAAATTAAAGAGGCTCTGGGGATATCAAAATGAGCTAAATCAAATATAAGAAAACACATTAGAATATAGTAGTGCTATGAGATGAAATGGGCAGGACTATATTTTCCAGTCTTTCACAAGGATGTTCCATTTAATATTTGCATTTATGTATATTATTATTATTATTATTATTTATAGGTAAAGACCTTCAGAGAGAAACTATTCTGAAAGTGAATAGTATTTAATAGGATGATTCAATAATGAAGACATAATATTTAAACACAAGGCACAGTGCAAATACTCTGATTATTAGTGCAATTGGAACATTGTAGAGGGTCAAATAATGCTGTGATGATCTGAATAATTGTGTATGAGCTTACAATGCACTCATCAGAAGTGTTATGTTTGTGACAAACAATTCTAATCAATGAATGCTTCATGGAAAAGTAGAGTAAGTTTTATGTACATTACAGAGTTTAAGATATATTCTGATGGCTATTTTATTTACTATAATGTATAGCTGTAGTAGATATTCCTCAATTGATATTGTGTACTAAGACAAGTTTCAAGAAAGTAATTTGGCCTTCAATCCACAGATCCTATCATGAAACCCATAACCATTGAATTTCAATGAGAGAAAGACATCCTCAGCATCATTTTTTTTATAGTAGCAAAGAAAAGGGGGAAAAGTAGGTGCTCATTCCCTGTAGCATGACTGAACAAATGGAATTTGAATGTAGTGGAATGTTATAGAATGTCATTTATAAAAAATGACAAGGATTTAGAGAAGCAAACAAAAACTTGTGAAGTAAACAGAATCATGAAAACAATGTCCATGATTACAATAATATAAATCCATGTGTTTCAACTTTCTAATCAAGAATGAAATAAGTCACAAAGAACTAAATGAACCTAGAGAAAATGTGAGTATAGTTTTACATGTTGTTCTATATTTGAATAAATGCATCAGAAATGTGGAGGTACCACAGAAGACATAGTGAAATATTGATTCAAGGTATATTTTTTATAGTAGAAGAAAATGACCATAATAAAAAAAGACATAATGGTTTGGGACCACAAACTACTGATTTGATTTTCTCAGTTTCAAGAAGATACATGCAATGAGTTTGTAGTTGTGGTGAGGAAGGATTAAGAAGGACCTAACTACCTGAGTTTTCAATTATGAAAAATAACATAGAAAATAATACTCATGAAGGAAGTGATTATAAACCTACTTCCTTCCCCTTGTTTCTTATTTCTTTATACCAGTCCCCCTTAATCTTACCTCCCAAATGCTCTAATCCAGAGCTTCTGAGCCCTGTGATCTTTGGCATTTAATTTCATCTTAAATCTTTTCTTTTCTCTCTCTTTCCATATTCTTCAACTTAGTGAGAACTGGCTCCCTTCTGGCCCTGTTCCTGACTTATGCACATCAGAGCCATTCCTCATGCCAGATACCTTCAGCTTTTCCATCTTCTCCATTTTCTAGCTCCTCTTTGTGTATTGTGTTCTCCCATTAAAACATAAGCTCATTGCTGGTGGGACTTTGTTTTTCCTTGTATTGTTATTTCTAGTGCTTAGCTCAAAGTTTGACATGTAGGAAGTGTGTAATAAATGCTTGTTTCTTTCTTTCCATCCTTCCTCCCTCTTTTTCCCCCTATGGTCATTTCGTCTTTTCTTCCTTTTTAACATCCTTTCTTCCCACACCCTTAAAATGTGAGTAATAATTTCCTCTCAAGTTCTGGGTTCTTCTTTTATAGCTAGCTCTGCTCTCCATTTCCAGTGACCACACTCCTTATGACTATCTTCTGCCTTTATTAGTTTCCTTGAGGGAAGTTGTTTTTGAGTCATTTCAATTGTGTCCTATCCTTCATGACCACAATTTTGATTTTCTTGGCAAAAGATACTGGAGTACTTCACCCTTTCCTTCTCCAGGTCATTTTACAGATGAATAAATTGAGGCAAACAAGGTTAAGTGACTTTTCCAGGATCACACAGCTATTAAGTGTCTGGGGCCAGATTTGAACTCACAGAATAGACTTCCTGACTCCAGGCCAGACATTCTATCTACTGTAGCACCTAGCTGTAGTTCTTGTCTAGTACATAGTATGCAGTTATAAATGTTTTCTTGAATGGAATTATTTTAAGTTGTTTTATTCCATCTCAGAATCATATGATTTGAAATTTATTATTAGAATCCCTTGATAGGCCTTGAGTCAACCCTCTTGGTCCTCTGGAAAGTATTCTTCCCTCCTTTTCACTTCAGAATATATTGGTAATCTTCTGATTATTCAGCATAAAACTCATTTATTGCACATTCACTTTCCTGAAAGATCCCTACACTTTCTGTCTTCTTGAGGATGGAAGTCTAGACTCCTATTTTCTATCTTCACTTTGTTTCTGACCTATTAAGAAATAGGCCTTTTGCTTTCTGCTTAGACTCATAAAACCCTTGATCAGACTTCCTGATCATTTGCCTAAATTTCTGTCATTTGGACTATTTAATCTGTCATGTCCAATTCATTTTACTTTCACAAAGGTGACAAAACTGCTATGCTATAGAGACAGAAATACTCTAAGTAGATAAGGTATGAAGTAAGTGGCTTGGTGGTTTCACCTATGCAGAGGTTCTGTTCATTAACTTAGCATCCTTAAGCAAGGAAGATAAGGTAATCAAGTATGATGTCTATAAGAATGGTCCTTTGTGATTGTGCTCATATAGAGCACTATCATTCACCAAAATAGGAAGAAAAAAAGGGATGTGTGACTGGTTGTATTGAACCAGTCCAACAATAAAAGTTTTGACTTTCTGAAGGTTTTCTGTTATGTGCATGTTGGTAATGCCACTCTGGTGACCTTAATAAATGAGTTTTTAGTTCATGGTGGCAGAGTTGTGAATTAGTGATGTCATTCTGGAAAACAATTTGAAACTATGACTCCAAAGCTACTAAGCTATGCATACTCTTTGCTACTTTCAAAATTATTTATTATTTTAAGCATTCATTTAAAAAATGAGTTCCAAATTCTCTCCCTTCCTTCCTCCTTTCTGCTACCCATTGATAAGGGGCAGCTAGGTGGTGCAGGAGCGCCAGTGCAGGAGTCAGAAGAACCTGAGTTCAAATCTCACCTTAGACACTTGACACTCACTAGCTGTGGCCTTGAGCAAGTCACTTAACCCCAATTGCCTCATCCTGGGCCATCTCCAGTCATCCTGATGAATATCTGGTCACTGCATTCAGATGGCTCTGGAGAAGAAGTGAGGCTGATGACCTGCACAGCCCTTCCTCACTCAAAACAAAGTCAAGTGCAAGTCATGTCATCATTTCTCTGATGGCATGGTCTTCTTTGTCAATGAAGAACAGACACACACACCTATTGATAAAGTAAGCAATATGATATCAATTATACATGTGAAGTCATGCAAAACATATTTCCATATTAGTCATATTACAAAAAAAAAAAATGAGAAAGACAGTGGAAAAAAAGAATGTTTAATTTCCCCAAATGTTGATCAGTTCTCTCTCTGGAAATATATAGCATTTTTCATCATGGAAACTTTGGGACTGTCTTGGATGACTGACTTGAACAGATTAGCTGTCTTTCACAATTGTTCATTATTAAACTATTGGTGTCAACTGTGTAAACTATTCTTCTGGTTCTGCTCACTTTATTTTGCATCAGTTCATGCAAATCTTCCATGGTGTTTCCGAATCCATTCTACTCATCATTTCTTATAGCACAATAGTATTCCAAAACAATCATAATACAACTACTTTTTCTGGCAATTCCCCAGGGATGGGCATCCCCTCAGTTTTTAGTTTTTTCCACCACAAAATAACTGCTCCAAATATTTTTGTATGTATAAGTCCTTTACTCTTTTCTTTCATCTCTTCGGGATACTGACCTAGTAACATTTCTGTGTCACAAGGCTGTGTATATCCTTTGATTCAACTGTAACATAACTAGATGGTCTAAAAAATCAAGGAAAAAAAGAAAAGAATACAATTATATAAAACATTTATATCAGCTCTTTTTTACAGTAGTCAAACTTGGCATGCCAAGGAAGTATCCTCCTCTTAGAGAATGGCTAAAAATTATCTTTTATTAATGCAATATAATATTATTGCACCATGAGAAATGACAAAAATGTAAATGTCAGCGAAAACTGAGAAGACGTTTGTGAACTGATTTAAAGTGAAGTGAGTGGAACTCTGAGAACAATTCTTATATATTATAAATAAAAACAATTTTCAGTGACTTCTGCACTCTGATCAGTCCAGTGATAAGCCACAAGTCCAAAAGCCCGAAGATGAAACAGATCATTTACCTCTTACCAGAGAGTTGATGGACTTACAATGCAGAGAGAGAGAAACATTTTTTTTAATTTTTTAAATCAATTTATTTAAGTTTTCAACATTCATTTCCACAAAATTTTGAGTTCCAAATTTTCTCCCCATCTCTCCCCTCCCTCCACCCCAAAATGTTGAGCATTCTAATTACCCCTATCACCAATCTGCCCTCACTTCTAACATCCCCCCCTTCCCTTATCCCCATCTTCTAGTTTTTCCTGTAGGGCAAGATAAATTTCTATACCCCATTACCTGTATTTCTTATTTCTGAGTTGTATGCAAGAACAATACTCAACAGTTGATCCTAAAACTTTGAGTTCCAACTTCTCTTCCTCTCTCCCTCCCCACCCATCCCCATTGGGAAGACAAGCAATTCAATATAGGCCATATCTGTGTCATTTTGCAAATGACTTCCATAATAGTCATGTTGTATAAAACTAACTATATTTCCCTCCATCCTATACTGCCCCCCATTTCTTCTATTTGAGAGAGAAACATTTTGAGACATAGCCACTGTGAAGATTTGTTATGTGGGAGGGACAGTATTTTTTAAAATTACTTTAATCAGGGAGACTCAAAGAGCCCAAGTTAAAAAAAAGATGTATAAAAGATTCATAAATCTGGAAAACACAAATATGAGAGAAGCCATATGGAGGTGGCAGAATGGAAACATGGGCAGTGGCAGCTGTTCTAATGAAATAGGCCAAGACACTTGTGCAAAGCTATTTGACCCAATGCAGTATCAACAACAGAACTGATGTTGTGTTTCTGAAATCTCACCTCAGATAACAGATCTAAGGCAATAATTTTTTATTTCCTTTTCCCTCATTGGCTTTACACATGGAAAGCTGAAACTGTTTTCCTCTTTGAAAAGACATTCTGTTTACTTTTCTTTGCCTTAGATATTTACTTTATGAAAATATTAACCACTGGCCTTTGCTAGCGTGGGTATACTTTTTGGAAATGATCTTGGGAAAAGAGCAATTGAGCTGGAGGGAGTCCCCAGAGAGAAAGTAGTAGATGTAACACTGAGGTGGTTGACTAGATAATTATCTAATTATACATGATTATATTACATGTGGTAATTTAATTATGATCTGAATGCAGAAAGATTAAAGAGAGAAACAAAAATCCATTTCTCAAGTATCTCCACTAAGTTTGAAGCTAGAAGTGGTAGATGCAGAAGTTGTTTGAAATATTTATTAGACAAGCAGAGTTTGCATCAATTCAGTTTATCAGAGGATGTAAATGTTCAAAACGGACTATCCTCCTTTTGCTTGTGCCTGAATTTTAGTATTTATCACATTGCTTGCCATTGAATAAGTATTCAATAAATATCTTTTGACTTTTTGACTCTTCTCCTAAACATATAAGAAAACTGTGGGGTTAGAAAGGTCAAATAATTTGTCCAAGATAACTCTGGTGGTGGATTCAACAATACAACCTAAAAGTCAATACAAATTGAAAAATAAAAACATTTGACCAACATGTTTGGTGCAGTTTTCCGACATTCCATTTTGTACGTAATAACTACTTATAACTGAATTTCTGTAACTGCAAAAGCTATACTTCTATTTTATAATGCCAAATGTTTTTCTTCCCTACTGTAATGTAAAGTGAATATTCTTTGCAACTAATTGTTCCCCAGAATTGCATCTCATCTTAAATATGGCCTTATTTGTACGTGTGTTGATATTCAATGAGTGTTGAAATCTCTAAACTACTTCCCAATTCAAGATGACCTTAACTGTGAAAAAACATTTTCCCTCTGAGTAGAATTAAAGTGTTAGACTCTATGTCAGTCTGGATTTCTTTGCCAATAATATATCGTAATTTCCCTGTTCTTTTTTGGTACTTTGATTAGAGGATCCCCTTTTGTCCTTGTTTCTACATTGTTGAATTATGAGAAAAGTTTATGATCTTTTTTATAAATCTATATCTATTCCCTCAAGAAATGTGGTTGTGCTTTCAGGAGCAGATGACAGAAGCCCTTGTAGATCTCTAATTTAAAATAGCCTTGTTTCTTTTTCTTTATTAATTTATTCTGAACTTAAATACTAAAACTGAAATACACAATAAGAAAAGAAAAAAAAACATTATAAACTTAAATACAAAAAATAAAAGTAACAAAGCAGAACAGAAAAGATCAAAAATATACAGCAATAAATTTCTGTTTCAAGAAATTCTATATAATAAATACTGTGCATTTTGTTCAGTTGTTCATCTTTGCTGCCCTGTAAGTTTTCTTTTATTCTCTGCTGTGCACTTTCTGCTTGGTTCTTTTCTCTCCTCTTGCTCCCCCCTCCTCTAAGAAGGTTATAATTCAGCACAGATACCCACACATACACACACATACATGCATAAACATATACATATATGCATATACACACATACATACATACATACATACATCATTCCCACAAAAGTTTTTCTCCCTTATAACATGATCAATTTTCCAATGGTCCTAAGAGAGAACCATGTCCTGGTAGATTTATAGGCAGATTCTACTATATTTTAAAGAAACAATTAATTATTATACCACAGAAATTATTCTTTTAAAATCTGAGAAAGAAAATATACCACACTTCTTTTATGAAACAACTATACCTATAACCTAAACAAGGGCATAATAAAAGAAAGACTATTATAGAAAACTCGGATTAATGAATCTCTCTTAGAAATTTTGAATAAAATCCTGGCAAAAAACTACAATATGCATCAAATTTATTCATTTTGATCAAGTTGCAGTAATACTAGGCATACAGGTATGGTTTAGCAGTAGGAAAAGAATTAAGATAATCATAACCAAAGAAAACAGTATTTGAAAATACAGTTCTGTCAATAAAAGTAGAAAAAAATCTATGGAAAAATGTTATGCTTATTCATACTAAAAACCAAAGCAGAGATGTAGAGCATTTCTTTTCAATATGATAAAAACACTATCTAACTAAAACTAAATGTAAGAATTATGTGCAATGGAAAGAAGAAGCTTTCTCACAAAAAACAAGAGCAAACCAAGGAGGCTTCATTTCCTTCCTGTTATTTGACATAGTACTAGAAATAGTGACAATAACAATGACAAAGCAAATAAGATAGCAACCCTGTACAACAATTTTATAGTGCTGTAACCACAATCAACCCAGCACACCTGAGGGCTGCTGCTCTGAATCTATAGACGTTTATTTATGGTTGAATCACACAGTATAAGCTCAAAATTAAACCTTATTCAAGAACAGCAACATAAGCATTCACAATACAGCATCAAAATCCTTAACAACATAAGAGCTTATTACCAGGATGGCCACATGATTTTAAAGAGATACAAAAGTATATAACATAATATAGCATACTCCCCACCTTATACTTGTTTACACAGTTAGAGAATCCCAGGCCCTGTCTTCCCTAACGCAGCGATCCCCAATGGTAGAAGAGAACACAATACACACCGCCCCTAGTAGAACACAACACATTCTACCACAGTAGGTTCAAAACAGTGTGCCCAAGTCCTCTTGGGGGCGTGTCCTTCTCCCCAGATTGCTGCTGCAGGCTCCCACCTGGCATTCTCAGGTGCTTGAATGAAAAAACGAATCCAAGTTCTACACTCCTCCAGCCCCCACTTCCAAGTCCTGAGGGGCAGCTGGGTGACAAATCCAACAGGGTGGGTCCCCAGCGGGTAGGGCACTTCTCCCATGCCATCATAGACAGCTCCACCCCCTGGATCCCAACCCATCTCAGGGGAATGAGACATGAAAACATACTGATTGCTCCTGTCTTGCTGCAAAGTGTCCATCTCAACTCAGGGCTAAGTGCCTTTCAGAGGTCTGTCACTTCTGGCTCCTGCATGGGTTCACGTTCAAGCAGCTCTCTGCTCCTGTTCCATGGCTCACCTTATGGGGGAATCCTGCATCCTGCTCCTGCTTGGATCGAGGCACAGCAGGATTCAGAGACTCCTGCTCCTAGCCTCTGTCTCTGGCCCACACCTCCCCAACTCTGGGGTAACTCATCCTCCCTAAAGTTCACATGGGGAAGGGCCACTCTGGTGGGCTCTGGGCACAGTAAAATAGTATAATAACTGGAAAATAACAGATAACTATCCCAATCTCACTAAATCCCATACTTTCTTCAAAGATGTTAACAATCTTACTTTTTATCAGACCAGTGTTTCAGTGTTCTCAAAAGGGTTGGTATCAGAGGTCTTCTCTCTCATTTCAAGGACTCTTCTCTTTCTCAGAAGTCTCCTCTCCAAGCCTTGATGAATGAGTCATATTCACAGCTGCAGGACCCTTAATAGCAGCTAAATGTCCATCCATGAGTGAGCCTCCAAGGCAATATCTCATCTCAGTCTTTGTATAGGCTTTCAACTAATAGGCTCAGAGCCAGAAGGCACAAAAGCCTGCATGACTCAGCATAGTTGTGAATGACTAGGGTTCAAAGGAGATTGATCCTTCAAATGTGTACAATTTAGCATGAACCTGTAAAACAAAACTTTAAGAATAACAACAATAAAACAATCCCACCTTGTTTATACTTCTAAGTGTACTCTGTGCTCTAGGAACTTTATCATTATTTGATCCTCCCAAGAATCCTTGTAGTTTAGATTTAAACATAGGTCTTACTTACTCCAGACCAGGTGCTATATCCACTACACTACCTAGCATATTTGCTGGTGACCTGATAACGTATTTTGAAAATCCTAAGGAATCAACAAGGGACCAAATCAAAGCAAATAAAATTTCATAAGAAGAATCATTAGAGTGCCAAGGTAGAAAATCAGGAAAATCAACTTCATTTCTATATAGTAATAACAAATTCCAGGAACCAATAATATAAAGAGAAGTATTTAAAATAATTACGAAATATATAAACTATCTGGATATGTGTGTGTGTGTGTGTGTGTGTGTGTAACCATACCCAAAACCCATATACAGTATTTTGCTTTTGTCATTGTGCCTAACCCATTCTTTCACATATTGTGTAGGTCATAGAATGATAGACCTAGAGATAAAAGGAGCCTCAAGCTACTTAATTAAAATACTTTATTTCATAACAGAAGTGCAGGAATATTAAGTGATTTGCTGAAAGTGACAAAGTTAAGTAAACATGAGAGGTGTGATTTAAAGTTATGTCCTCTTACCCCAGAGACAGTACCCCTTGACTATAACATACCATCTTCCTAAAAGTGTTTAATAAAAAAAAATTGATGAATTGAACTCCACTACTTAACTAGTTGTTAAGTAGTTAGGTAGTTAACTACTTGGACCATGTCCAAATCACTTAGCCACATCAAGACAATTCCTTATCTGTAACAAGGGGTAATTATGCTGGTACTTCACCGAATTCAATTGTGCTTTGTAAACCTTAAAGAGGTATGTGAGGTACTGTAAATAATAATGCTGAGTATAAATGACTATCACTTTAAATAGATGAGAGGTTTCGTTTCCTCTTTTTAAAAAATTGCAAAATTTAAAGGAAGTAAATATAATGATCTTAACTTTACATTTTCTAGTAAGAATGATGCTTAATGTGGTATAGCTAGGTACTGATTAAGGTGCATAATGAATTCCATGAAGTGGCTATATGTATTTGAATCCTCACTAATTGAAGGCAAAATTATGTAAAATATGCAGTCTGAATTTGAATAATGCAGCCAGTTCACAGGATTCATTATTTGCAAGAATCAGGTCCTCACTTATTGCTATCACCATCATAACCCTACCTAGACATCATCACGACTACTGAGTAACAGGTTTTGGGAGGACAAGGTGGTATGACTATAATTCTGAGCATGTTTTTTTTTTTGCTGGCAGACCAACAGGTTTTTTTTAATCTGTGTCTGTTATGAAGAAAAATATATTACTGTAGTGCTTTTAAACCCAGACTAGGCATTTGAACTGTCATTTCCACCTCTGATTTCCATCAAGGTTCACAAAGCTTTTAGAGGCGCACTCAGTAATGTATCCTGCATATCAAGATCCACAAAAGGCAACGCTTCTGTTCTACAGCAGGGTGAGAGGCAGAGCCCTGGACTCTTTGTAGTCCACAACCAGGGAGTTCAAAAGCACCAACAAAGGACTTTTATGCAGCCAAGGATTTTTTTTTTCCAATGACTTTTATTCTGAGTGAAATGTATTCAGCTAAGAAAGAATAGGAAATAGTAGTCTTAAAATAATTTCCATGGCAGAAACTAGATTTCAAACGATATAATGAACTAATGTGTAGTAACGATAGACATAATTAGCTCAGGGAGAGTATTTTACAAAGTTAGAAAAAGTAATTGATCTTCATTTTATGTAATTCTTACAAATAGGAATATATAGATAAATGAACGTAGTCATTCATAGCAGTTTTCTGATATAGTCATGATCCATGGTAAATACTGGCATACTGCCTCATGCTGTATCAAGAATGAATGATACCATCTCCATGATATTCTAGGATCTTAACTTTATTTTCTTTATGCAAGAGAAAGAGAAGTTCATTATGGGAGTATAAAACTTCAATGAATGAGAGAAGTGTGTATGTATATAGATCTATAGATATATAAATCTATATACACACATATATCAGTATATATTTTATGTACTTTTATGTGTACACACATACACTATATATCTATGTATAAAATATCTTAATATTTTATAGTACTTGAATTTTGCAAATCACATACATTCTCCCCTTTGATTTTCTAAACAACTTAGTATAGCAAGTAATATATTATAATCTGAATTTTATAAATTGAACAAACTGATATTCTGAGAGATGAACTATCTTGCTGAAGGTCACACAGATATATCAGAACAAATATCCAGCCTAGATTTGAATAAATGTCTTCTGAGACCAAAGTCAATATTACTTTCCTTATATCATACTGGTTTATAATCAAATCTCTAATAGGTGTAAGTAAAGAGACTGATATTGGGGAATAGTTAAGGTATGATTTGGTGTCCTTTACCCAGACATGGTTGTAGATTATGCTGATCCACAATCTCCCCTACTGTCTCTTGCGATTAGCAAATGTTATGTATGTACCAGATTGCAGACTAGGAATAGAGATTCTCTGGTCAGCTCATTTGGACATCATTAATACTGCCTTGTAGATGTATATTTCAAATGAAATAAAACTTTATTTTACTTAACAACAACAAAAAAACTTTATGAACCTTAAAACATTCTACAAGATGAAAACATCGTGTAACACTATTCTGCAGTTATTATCACAGTAGGTTAATATTAGATACATTATGCCTTCATTGTCAGTATATTTTTTTTATTTTAAATATTGTATAAGGATTTAGTGTTTTAGAAGAAATTAACTCATTCCATGTGTGATTGTGGCATTCACTTGATTTGTTCTCTGCTTTCTGTGTTACACACATCCTAATATTTCCCAAGTATAATATATGAAATGGAGCAAAGAGAACACAGTGCCAATGAATCCCCCAGGCTTAACCTAAGTCTATCAAAATCAAGAGAGTGGCACACAAGTAATCTGGTCAATGTGGGTCTTCATAGCAAATGTATTTACTCCTGGGCACTGGGAAGCTCTGGGGGCGTCTTCTATTATTTATTTTGGCACCCTTGCTGTTTGAAGGCAGTACTTTCAAGGTTGAGTACATGCAGCCTGAGCTAATCAGCACTTAATGACATTGGGTTGTTATTCCCAGAAGCCCTGCCCTAGCCTTCCTGAAATGGCAGAGAGCATGCAACATGACTTAGTTGGATGAGTTCACTGGTTGTCCATGGGGACTAGATAACATTACAAACTATTTCTGAGCTGACAAATTTTGTTGGTAGATTCAACTTTTGACAAATAAGTAGTATCTCCACTTATCTTTCATTTAAGCTTTGAAAAGAAGCATATCAAAGGTTGGGGGGAGGTAAAAATGGGGTGGGGGAGGTGAAGATTTGCCTGAAAAAGAGAAAACAAAAATATAAAGTTGTTCTATTTTGTAGTAGGCATTTAGTTCATCCTCATGTGTAATGTAAATAATAGATTTTGTCCTATCTTACTGGACGGGTGAGAATGAAATAAGATGATGCCAATACAAAGGTTTTATAATGTAAAGGAAATAACATTCATGAAAATGAATATTATTAACATTTTGTGAAATAATTTGGCAAAGCAGGATAAAGGACTAGCCTGGATACAGGAAGACCTGGATTCAACTTTTATCACCTATACATACTAGCTGTATTACCACAGACAAATTACTTTACTTTTGACTGTACCCAGGGAAATCTTTTTAATCTATAAACAATGGACCAATTACTTATCTACATTTCTAGAAGATTTCTATACTGTTGGTCTCAGAGCTCTGACAACACAAATGCACACACAGACTCATGTGTATACATATTCTCCTTGGTGGCTCAGGGGATAGAGAACTCATTTGGAATCAAGAAAACTTGTATTGAATCTGTGACTGTGAAAGTCACTAAACTTCTATCAACCTCTGTTTCCTCACCTGTAAAATGGGCACGGGAGGGGGAACTATCACATACCTCATAGAGTTTTTGTGTGGATCAAATGAAACTTTATTTTACTTAACAAAAAAAAAACAACAACAAAACAACTTCATGAACCTTAAAACACTTTACAAATTCTGGTTTTATATATACATAGATATATATATGCATGGACATACAGATATATATGATATAATATACACAATACATATATAATATAATAGGAAATACATTCCAAAAGCTTTCTCTTTCCTGGGAGTTATGTTAGGTGCCCATCGCTTTCAGGTTAACCCTAGAGAATCAATTGGCACTAGATTCTCTGCTCTATTTTTTATGTCGCACTTGATTTTATTCATTATTTTCAGTTTCTCTCAATAGCAAATTTACCTTTGGTAATAATTGTGCATTTACATTGTATTGTGTGACAACCAATATCTCTCTACCTCTCCTCTATACAAGACTTAAATTACGGAATGATTAAATTAGAACTAAATTAAATGTAATATGCTAAGGAAATAGCTTATTCTCCTTGTGAAAGGTACTGGACCCAGTTTCCCATTCCTGATACATCAGACAAAATAAAACCTAAGCCTTCTAGGAGAATATACACTTTCCCATGATTCTTTAGTCCCAGGGCACGTATTCAGAAAGGACCAAATAAAGGTTATTGGGTGAGAGAAGTCACTTAAGAGGATACAGTCACTTCCGGGAGATAGCCGTGATGCAGAAAGTAAAGGTAGCTTCAGTGGGCAGAGGCTACTACTGAAAAAAGTTGTCAGATTTGCATGAGGCAAAAGGAGATGCAGAACAGAAAACTGTATTTACAATGATGAATTTATTCTCTTTGTTCCTTAGCCTGGATCAAAAGTGGCACCAAACCACAGAGCAGAAGAAGTAGCTGACTCTGCATTGGTCTTAGGACCTGTAATAGCAATGTTCTGAAGCTGTTGAGATTTCCAATATTTGTACCATAAGTTATTATGTGTGTGTGTGTGTGTGTGTGTGTGTGTGTGATGTGAATAAAAATGGGGGGTTTTGGGTGTCAATATGAGTAGTACTATCATGACATTTAAAATCAAATCAGTTCCTCATTTGACTCTCTGCTCCCATCTGGAGTTTTACTCCAGGAACATTTCCAAATGTAACTTAGATAAGTATCACTCATTTCTAGGCTTCCCCAAATGTGGCTAAGATAAATTCCCAGCACTTCAGAAGTGCTCAAAATAATAAATATCTATTATTTTGGATAGCTTTCATTTTATCCACTGAAAATACACAAGAGGGAAGGAAAGGGAAGCATTTAAATAAAATAATCCTTTCTCAACACTGAAAGGCTATAATTTATAGGGATTACCAAGAAAGAATCTATCTTCCCCACAGAGTTTCAACAATACAAATTATTCATTGTGAATAGAGCACCAAGGCCAGGTCTCTCTTGCTTTTTTACTTCACATGTCCCCTTCACTGTGTAAATATGAAGTCCATAAGAACTTTATTTTTCTTTGTATAAGAAACATGGTACTTAAAAAATTGTTCTCCTTCTAGAAGTTCATATTTCTGAATTCTTGAACTTGGAAACTTTTGAGCTTAGAGTCATTCATCAAGCAACCATCTCCCTAAGGTCAGCTGTACTACAGAAAATCTACCCAAATCTATGCTAGAATTTGGGGTCCAGGAACACTGGTTAGCACAAATATGACAACTTCTGCCATTTACTAAGAATTCTTTTGATCCTCCAGCTGCTGCCATTTCTTTATACTAGGAAAGTTCATTTCCAGGAATTCTTTTCTTAGGTCAAGAGGTCAAAAAAATTATGGGGTAGCACATGTATCTCCATTTCCTTCTCTTCCAAGGGAAATTGTTATAAATTCTTAGAATAGAAGTGGACACACATTCTTAACTTTTCTTATACACCAGGACAAAGGTCAAATCTGCTGCATTCAGATCCTTTGCAATGGGAAAAAAAAAAGCTAATGGTACGAGTTTAGTCTGTTGCTTACCTTTGAAATATCACAATGAAAAGGGGTGACTCCCATAATAAGAATTACTCTAACCTAAGCTATTCAATCATTTTTGGTGCTTTCTCAGGGACTGGAAAAAAATCCGGAGCTACTCATTGCCCTCTTAACAATGGGACAACGTGCATATCCATGCCTTATGGGAAAGAGGTATCCATGCTCAAACTTTTCAGGAAAAGCCATGATGACTATTCTCCCCAAAATTCTTACAGACATAGATGGTGGCATTAATAAATCATGGTCTATTAGGAAGTCTTTGAAATGAATATGTCTGTATAAGTCAAAAACTTATGTTCTAGATTGATGGGTTACACAGTTAGTGGTTATTACAATTTGTTTTAGGGTAAATGGGGAACTAAAGTAAACAGAAAAACATAAAGAAATGATTGTAAATCAGACAGAGAATTAATGGGACTATGATATTTTAAGCAACATAAGCTTTGTTTCCTCTCCACACTGAACATATTGCAATCTTTCAGGATAGTGAGATGAAAAACACATCTAAGTACAATAGATTTTTATTAACAAATGTCGAAAGATAGCATAAAAAAAGCTTTAGGAGGTGATTATCCTTCACATTTGACTCCCAAAATGATTATGAATAGTTCATCCAATAAAGATTAATATGTCTTGGGCTTCAAAATAAGTATTTGTGAAATGAGACAATCAAGGTAAATGCTCTCCCAAAAGTTGTTTAGTTTTAAAATTCTGGTTTTAAGTAAGAATAACCAATTTGTAGAAATATTTGTTTCTATTGGTACTCAAAGTAGAAAAAACATGCAAGAAAAAGTCCTTGTTCTTAAGAAACTTACATTTTAATGGTGGGAGACAATTAATTTAGCACAGAAGGAGAGGAAAAGATTACCCAAATAAGGACCAGCTGTCCATTGTGGAGATTCACAGACCAGAGAGTGAACTAGAGGTCAATGAGCAACATGTCTAGAACTTCTGATGATGTGTCAATTCAAGGCAAAGACTCAAAAATAACTGAGATGGCCTTAAGATGGAGTTATCCTGAGGGAGACAAAGTAGCCAGTGTGGAAGTGGGGCAGACTATATTTAGCTATTTTTAGGAAGGGTATTTAGTTTTTTACCTTTCTTTTCTTTTTCCTTCCATCCTTCCTCTCTTCCTTCCTTCCATGCTTCCTTTCTCTCTCTGTCTGTCTCTGTCTCTATCTCTCTATCTCTCCCTATCTTTCTCTCTCTCTCTCTGTCTTTCTCTCTCTCTGTTTCTCTCTCTCTTTCTCTGTTTCTCTCTGCTTCTCTGTCTTTTTCTTTCTTTGTTTCTTTCTTTCTTCAAACTTTGCCTGTAATCAATGGAAAAAAATGATGAAGTATCACTTTACACCTATCAAACTGGTGAAAATTGAAAAAAAGTCAATGTTGGAGGGACTGTGAAAAGATAGGCACATCAATTCCCCATTCATAAGCTTGAATTTATCCAATCATCCTGGGGGGGAAAAAAAGTTGTTAAAATGTATATCCCCTTTCAACCAGTGATTCCTCTATTCAAAAGAGTCTATTAGATTTTTACTAAGTGAAATTAAAGATAGAAAGAAAGATTCAATACATGTAAAAATGCTATTTATAATACCAAAAAGTTAGAAACAAATTATATGGTAATTACTGAGGAACTGCTAAACAAATTGTAGTTTATGAATAAAATGGAATAGCATAGTATCACAAAGAGTAAGGTATACTGTTCTGTCACCATAGACAAACACATTCTGAGAATCAGGAAGACTTTATTTCAGATCTTGCCTTTGATATATTCTTCTCTTGTGATCTTAGGCAAATCATTTAATTTCTCATGACCCTAAGGGTACTCTCTCTAGCTGTAAAGTGAAGAATATTTGCTAAAATACTTTAGTAAAGGATATATCCATATTGATGATTCCTTATAAGAAATCTATACAGGTTAAAAATCAATAAATAAGAAGAATTTTAAAAGGTATGGGGAATGTTTGGAATTTTGAAAAGGGAAGAAGAAAAGAACAATGTAAATGCCTCAATGAACTTGGTGAAGTCCCATAATCTCTTTGTGACTCAGTTTCATTACTGAAAAATGAATTAGATGATCTCCAAAGTTCCATCTTGGGTTAGTTCTAAGATCCTTAATGTACGCAGTATTGACAAAATGCAAGTAAAATGCAATGGATAATGTTAATTCCATATATTAAAATCAACATGCATATCTTTCTTTTCTGTTAACAGAAGGTAAACCACCAAAATGGAAAATAACATGTACTCTCAGTAATCGTCACTATATTAGGCAGTTTTATTTGTTGAAAAGTAGCTGTTGTGTCAAAATAAAATATAGTAATTAAAATAAATCATTTATTTTCTAGATTATCATCATTATTTAAACATACAATGTATTTCTTTCAGTGATTAAAATGAATTTTAAATAATCCTTTTGAGGGATTTGAATCAGATGCCATCTCAACATGCTAGAATAGCAGACATATCCTCCAAGGATGAACAATCTAATTCAGATAACTTGTGAAATACTGAAAACCTTTCTGTCATATGGCATTGACCTTGGAAGACACTTTTTTGATAGTTTAAATATGTTTAAATTCTATCACCTTCCTCTCATTAATTTTACTCTACATCTCCATCTTTAGCTTAAGAAAGGAAAAATTATGGCCTTTTTAAAGTGATTGGAAAATCTCTAGTACTCTTTTAAAAATTTGTGACTTATTTTCATAAGTGTGAGATAGCTATCTTACTAAGGTTTAGGGGCTATAAGGTCTTCTACACCTTGCTTTGCAAATCTTTATTAATTGCCTCATTTACTGGCCTGCATTGAATCCTTTGTAAGTGCCAAAGAATTCGATGAAAAAATAAGATGCAGAGGCACATTATAGTTATATGGTCTAATCACTGATTTTTTTGGAGGAATGATGTTCAGTATGATTTAAAACAGATATTCCAGAAACTTGGATTTTAGGATCTGGTAAAAATATATATATAAAGTGAGAAGTCTTTAGAGAGATGGTTCCATGTTTCTCTTAAAAATGATGCCCTTTCTGGAGATTAGATAATGAATGCAGTTAGATTGTTTCATAGGAGAAATAGTGTACATGTACATGTGTATGTGCATATGTGATTATTTATATACACATATATGCATATATTCACATTGTATGTTTATGTTTATATATGTGTGCATTAAGTTAGATTACAGATATAAACTTACCATCATATAAAAGGCAGAAAAATCCCACAATGCACATATCAACTCTAGCACACTTTAATGTGTGATAGGTTTAGCCATGTGTCCTACATTTTTTTTAAAAAGATTTTTTCTCTCATTCTCACTCTAGCCTCATATTGAAAAATTAAAAAGGATCTTTACAACAGATGTGCACAGTCTACCTTTAACTTTATTCACCCCATCAGAGTTCTATTCATTTCATCTGGAACTCAGCCTGTAAGCATATCATAGTGGCTAATGAGCTGGTCTTGGATTCAGAAAGATTTGTGTTCATACCTTGATGAGCTGGATGATCCTGAACAAGTCATTTGAGTAGTGTCCTTGAAGTTAAGTTGAGATCTACAGATAAGTTGAAGATCTATATGGGTGAAAAAATTGTCCTGTTGAGAATTCTCTACAGAAATGAAATTGTGTCCAATTGTATGCCTTCTTGTATATGGCATTCTTAGCTGTCCCTAGGCTCATTGTGACTTAAAGGCTATTGTAGGACAGCATTTTTTTCTAGGACCTTTGAACAATCTATCTATTTGTCAACTATAAAGACCATATGCCTCCTAGTAAAAATTTGTTCTAAATTGCATCTTATGTGATTTTGACTTTGAGGTAAAATATAATTGGAATAATGATTCTATTCTTTAATATTACTTAATAATATTAATTATTAATGATAGGTATCAATTATTAGCAATAATCTAATCATTGGTGGTTTAAAAAAAAGACTGTCCTTTTTATCTAATGCCTAACCATAACCAAAAATCATAACTAATCTTGTGTCATGATTCCTTCTGGAAATTTGGTCAAACACAAGCTGCCTATACCATGATAATATTTTTAAATGATTAAAATTTAAGACAAATTACTACAAAGGAAAGTAATACAATTGAACTACACAGTTATAAAAAAGTGAAGGACTATGGACCCCAGGTTAATAATCTCTGATCTACAGGATTATTTTTCCTACTAATAAAAAATCGAAACATAGCACAATGTTAATGACATGTCATAATTAAACATTAATATAATTTGATATTACTTTGCTGTTTGTTCCTCCTTTCCAATTTTATTACAAAATTTTATTACATTTCAGCATTACAAGGGCAGTCTTGACAAATAGGACTGAATGGAAACTGTGTCTTTCAGAGCTTCAGAAACTCATCATTTTATCTGGTCTTGTGCTGTTATGTAAAATTTGCCCCAGTGTTTTGCTCAGCAAGATGGAAATTATTAACAATATAGTTCTCTAAAGTGGTGCTGCAAAACTATTATTCATACAGGGTTACAACTGAGTTAATTTTGGGAGAGAGCTACCCAGACAAGGCCCAGAGCTGTGGTGCTTGTGAACACGGCCTTTTCTCTTATTTCTAATTACTGTGAAATGGTTCCAAAGAGGAGTCAGCCCTACAGAAGTCTGAAACACACAAAGCTGGCCTTGTTAACAGATGCAGGGAAAGGTTTTGTTTGGCTGAATAAATAACTGCGTCATTGGACCTCTTCAAAAAGAACACAATCTGATTTACCACACACCCTCTCTGTGCTCAATGTTTATATGCAGCTGGATCTTTTCTATTCAGGATTAAAGGACCTGTTATTATGCCTTGATACACATGTATATATGTGGTACTATGTCTCCCTTCATAATATTGTCCTAATAATATGTTTTAATCTTTAAAAATTCTACCTTTTGCCTTTGATGTAGTATTTTTTAGAAGCACAGCTTGTATCACCTTTAAAGGTTCATATACTTCTCTGTTATAGCACAGTTTTGCTTATACAATTCATGTGACATTCGGGAATTTACTCCTAATTCAATTCCTTCCATAAAATGGTGTTTAAACAATAACATTCAATTGAGACAAATAAGCGGTTAGTTATGTTTTTAAAATTTAATTGATATAAATATAATTGATATAAATATATAGCCATTACCCGAAGATACAAAGTATTTTCAAGTGTGGCTTCTTTTCTCCCATCATATTTTGGATCATAGAGTTACTGATTTAGAGGTGGTAGGTTATCTAGACTTAGCACCTTTTTTTATAGACAAGAAAACAAAAGGTCATGTAGGTGATGCAACTTGTCCAAAATTAAACACATAGCAGTCAGCAGAACTGGTATTTGAACTCTGGGCTTTGTACTCTGAATTTAATATTGTATTGAACCATGGTGCTGAAATCATACATATTTTCTTTGACTGTTGTAATATGGTACAATTGCTGAAACTTGGGTGAATTGGATGAATTGCTAATAATTCAGTGAAACATATGAACTTACCCTGTAGTTGTCAGGGGTGATCTTGTCAGTCCCTTGGGCCAGTCCCTCAAGAAGGGATTGTTAAATTTTCAGTGTCAGTATTCATTCCTCAGAAATTTATAAATGCTACAAATCTGAGTTGGATTTATTGTTTTGTTGATTGTCTGGACTTAAGAAATTGACAAAAAAAGTTAGTAAAACAGATTAAACTTTTTTAAAAAGTGTTTTGTTCCTATACCCCCTCCAGAGAGCTAGTTGTTAAACATTTGCAAAAAGAACCTTTAATTTTTATATATTTTTGTTGGGCTCGTGCTTTTTACTTCCCCTTCAGTTCAGAGATGATGCCATATTCACCTTGTGTATCCCACGTTGCCTAGTGTTAGAGGCAGCGTGATGTAGAGGACATACTGATAATCGCATCATAGATTGCTGCTATTTTTTGAATAAATAAAATCTAAATTTAAGTGCTGCCTAGCACAAACTAGCTGTGTGATCATGGACAGACCACCTGCTTAATCCCTCAGTGCCATTCCTCCAAAAAAAAATTCAAGGCCACTGCTTAATACCATAAGTTATAGACTCCCACCAATAAAGAGAGTTTCCACATTTGGAGGTCAAATAAATCTTAGCCTTAGTACAAAAACAAAGACAAAGAACTATGCATGTTGCAGGTTCCCAGTAAATGCTTATGAATGAATGAATGCTAGTGATTATCTCATCAGCATATATCACTACAGTTATAAGAAAGGTGTTATATGCTAAGTCATCGATAGCATAAAATACCTTTAAAATAGATGACAGCACATGTACTGATTTGAGTGAATCGTATTTTCGAATAAATTATTATACTCTGTCTAATCTCCTGTGTTTTTTTCCTATTTTATTCATTCCTGATCTTTCTACTAGGCATGAAAGCAGTTTCAGATCCTGAGATCAGCTAATACAAATATAGGTAAGGGATTTTTATATATTAAAGTATAAATGGTAAAGACAAATTATATTTTATGTAATTACCACAGTTGGAAATTTGTCTCCAGGTCTGTGTTGAAATTCTTAAGGTTATTTTGGGAGGAAGGATCAAAAAATTTAATTCAAAATTAATTCTTTATTCTATAGTGAGTGGAGGAATTTTTTGTCAACAAAATGTTACCCGCTGTAGAGTGCCACAGTAGTTACAATAGCGTAAAGCATAAAAATGTCCACCAAACTTTTTGGTTTTATAATAAATTCCAATAGATATTTTACGATAGAAGATATCAGTATGTTATTATTGCATCATCATTATGATTATATTCATTATTGCTTTTATTATTTGGGAGACAGTGGTTTACAAATGAAACCTAAAATACCATTTCATCATGGAAATTATCACCAATGGTTGTTCAGAAAAGCAAATTTGGAAAATAATACTAATAATAGTTTTATGTAGCATCCTAAAGTTTGAAATTGCTTCACATTTTTTTTTTTACCCTTTCAATAACTCAGGGAGATAGATGCTATTACTAATCTCATTTTAAAGATATGGAAATTAAAGCTGAACAAAATAAAGTGAAATTACCTTGGAGTGCAATAGCTATTGTCTGAGTTATGGTTAGAACTCAGGTCTTTCTGATTCCACATCCATTACTCTAAGCACTACTTCACCAAAGTCTCACAGACACTTGTTTATTAAACACTACTGATATTTATATGGAGTTAAAATTTACCAAGTAAGCTTTCTATGAATTATCTCAGTTGATTATTAGTCTATTCCTGTGAGGTGATTTCTGAGGGGAAGAAACTGAAGCAAAGAGGTCAAGTGACTTGCCTAAGGTTACCCATCTTATGTTTCAAAAGGGATTTGAACTGTTGAGAAAGGACTTGAAAGTAGACGTCTAGCCTCAGGAGGCTTTCTTATTTTTAGCGAAAGTACTACAGTTTTAGCACCATGATTAGCTTTTTATTGCTTCATTGTCCTACACAAATAAAAATAAAAAGGTACTAATATATTCATATTTCCTTTTCATTTTGTTACTTGGCAAATCACTCATCGTTTATCTTTTTAAAAAATATCTGCCATAGCATTGTTCCCATTTTCCAGATGAAGAAACTGAAGAAAGAAAATAAGTATTTTTGCCAAGGAACTTTGTTATTAAGACTTTGGCAGAAGTCAAAATCAGAGTTTTTCCCCTTATCGTACTCATTTCACAGTAAGTTTCAATCCAAAATTCTCCCTGCTCTTCCAAACCCATATTTTGCTCATCACTTCCCTACATCCACAGCACTCCACTTTATTGATACTATAGTGTCATTTCATATTACTAAAATATTATGAATTGATGGATAATAATAATAATAAATGTAAGAAATCAGGAGAATTGCTGACTTTCCTTTATGTTGGCAACTCTAAATTCTTGGAAAAGTATGGTTTCATAGAAATTAGACTGGATTTGACAATGGTAGATTTGGAATTGAATCCTAGACCTTCTTAAACATATAGGCAAATCTAGGAAAGTAAATAAAGTCAGAGTAATTTCCTCATGTTAAAAAGAAGAGAGTTGAATTATTAATTTTCTTTCCTATAAATGTTTTGCAACTCTGATCTTCTCAAATCTCGCTCATATTTATCTACGTGTTATCCCTTCTCACAAGGAAATAGCCTGTATTTTCACCTAGTTCTCTTATAAACAGGTTATATGTTCCACTCTGGTTTCCTTCACATTTATGGATGCAAATATCCCTTTTATGAATAAGAAAAATTTTCTCTTTTTTTGAGTTTTCTGCCCCCTTGTGGATTTTCACTATTGCTTAGCAGCTAAAATCAATATGCAGAATGACTAGGTCCAAGTGAAATGATGCAAATTTTTGTTTCCAGGTTGTTTCGGGAACACAGAAAATGGAGCAACGTCAAAATAAGTTTCAGAGGAACAGGCTTATAGAAAGAAAACAACACAATGCTACTGATCACAGCTTTGTACTTCACTTCTTTCTGCAATATTTCAAAAATGTACGTGGACATAGTGGTATAGCCAACATAAGAAATATATATTTGAAATCATCCCTAAAGAGAGTAACACACTTTGATCTCAGATATAAGTTGAGGGAAACTTGCAATGAAAATGTAGCTGGGGCATGTCACTGGTGCTAATTTAGAATAAATGAGCAGCATAACTGATTCTCTCCCACTGCAAGCATTGGGGTACGCCTGGAGCTTACAATTGAAAAGTTCTGGTAATGTGAAGCAAGCATTCATTTAGATTTCACATTAAAAGGACAATCCAGGGTGAAAGTCAAGCACTAGATATCTTTAACATTGTCACAGTGGAGGGGTCATAGATGAGAGAGATGAAGCAGAGATTCCTTCACCTAATGCTCCTCCCCGTACCATAGGATTCCCTTACCTGTAGTTAGCCTAATTAAACTGGATAGGGGACTGTTCTTAATTGGTTCCCTGCTCTATTAAGTAATGCAGATTTTTTTCCTTAGTTGTATAAGGTACCTTCTCTGTTCAGTCATACTCTGTTACCTTAAAAAAATACATTTCAATTTTTGCAAGCATAAACTTTTCCCTCTTTATGCTTTGGAAATCATAGATTATTTTAGCCATAAGGAAGAATGTTTCTAAAATCATGGAGATGGAAAAAGAATACTAGAGTTTTATTGTACATGATAAACTGATGAAGAAATATACTCAGTGATGGAATTTCCTTAAAATCCACTAGCTTGTTCTTCTGAAAAAAATTTATCCACACCTTTAGTCTTTACATCGTTATTTATAGGAGACTCTTGCCCATTTCTCTTCTGCCATTTTGAACTCTTCTATGCAACTAAGGAAATAATTTAAACAAAAGCAACTAGTGCAGTTTCTACAGCTAACAATGTACACAATATTCTCTAGTAGTTCTCTTTGCAATGAGGAGGAAAGTATTATGTGTTATCTTTTCTCCAACATCATTACCATTTTTATTATGCATTGAAGGTCTTGCTATAAATGGCATTTTCATTTGTATTATTATACTCAGTATTGTTATACTGAGTATATTATTATACTCAGTTTATAATATTATACTCAGTGCTCTTTTGATTTTGCTTATTTCAATCTGCATTATGTGAGGAAATCTTTCCATTTTTCATTGAATTTTTCATATCTATTATTAAATCTTTCTTCAGAAGAATATTACAATGAATTTGTGATGCAGTTTTTCTCAAACATTTACCAGTCTATGAGTACTAGTTTTGTTTCTAGGTATTTGTTAGCAAAAGAACACTGCTATAAAAATTTTACTTTGTATTGATCGTCTGTTTTTCTTTTCATTTCCTTGAGGTAATGCCAAGTAGTAAGATTACTCTAACAATGGGTATGAAGTGTGTAGGCATTTTTTAACCACAATTATAAATTGATATCTTTTTTCAATTTAAATTATTTTGTTTTCAGTGTTGGACAATCACTCCCATATACCTCAGATTTTTTTTTTCCTTCCCTTTCCACTTCCTCCCTGAGATGGCATACAATCTTGTATAGGTTCTACATGTACATTCCTATTAAATAAATGTTGCAAAGAAGAAAGAGAATGAATGGGAGAAACCACAAAACAAAACACAATACAAAAGAAAATGATCTGTTTCTATCTGTGATCCAATTCCATAGTTCTTTCTCTGGATGTGGAAGGTGTTTTGCCTCAAGAGTCCACTGGAAATTTTTTAAGTCCACACATTGCAATGAAGTACTAAGTCTACCAGAAAAATTCCTTGCACACTGTGGTTGTTACTGTGTACTAAGTTCTCTTGGTTCTGCTCCTTTCACTCAGCATTAGTTCATATAAGTCTTTCCAAGCTTCTCTGAAATCTTCCTATTCATTGTTTCTCATAGCACAATAGCATTCCATTATTTTCATGCACCCCAAATTGCTCAGCCATTTCCCAACTGATGGGCATCCCCTTGATTTCCAGTTTTGGGCCACCACAAAGAGCTACTACAAATATTTTTGTATATGTGGGACCCTTTACCATTTGAATGATCTCTTGGGGATATAGTCCCAGAAGTGATATTGCTGGGTCAAAGGGTTTGCACATTTTTGTAGCCCTTTGGGCATAGTTCCAAATTGCTCTCCAAAATGAGTGGATCAGTTCACAACTCCACCAACAATGAATTATTCTTACAATTCTTCCACATCTTCTCCAACATTTATCATCTTTCTGTTTTATCATAATAGTCTATCTGACAGGTGTGATGTGGTACCTCAGAGTTGTTTTGATTTGCATCTCTCAAATCAGTAGTGATTTAGAGCATTTTTATATGGTTTTAGATAGCTTTCATTTCTTCCTCCGAAAAATTCTTGTTCATATTCTTTGACCATTTATCAATTGGGGAATGACTTGTATTCTTGTACGTTTGCCTCAGCCTCCATATAGTTTAGAAATGAGGCTTTTATCATAGACAATAGTTGCAAAGATTCTTTCACAGTTTTCTGCTTTCCTCTTAATATTGGTTGTATTGGGTTTGTGCAAAAACTTTTCAATTTAATTTAATCAAAATTATCCATTTTGCACTTCATAATGTTCTCTATCTCCTTTGGTCATAAATTTTTCCATTCTCCATAAATCTGACAAATACACTATTCCTTGCTCCCTTAATTAGTTTACAGTATCAATCTTTATACCTAGATCATGTATGCATTAGGACTTTATTGTTGTGTATGGTGTCAGGTATTGGTCTATGCCCAGTTTCCACCACACTTATCCAGTTTTCCCAGCAATTTTTGTCAAACAGTGAGTTCTTATCCCAGAAGCTGGGGTCCTTGGATTTATCAAATAGTAGGCTGCTATATAAATTAACCACTGTGTCTGGAGTTCCTAACCTATTCCACTCGTCTACCCCTCTGTTTCTTAGCCAGTACCAAGTGGTTTTGATGATTGCTACTTTATAACACAATTTGCGATCTGGTAAGGCTAGGCCACCTTCCCTAGTGTTACTTTTCATTAGTTCCCTTGATATTCTGGAATTTTGTTCTTCCAGAGGAATTTTGATATTATTTTTCTAGCTCTAGAATATAATTATCTGGTGGTTGTTTGGTAGGGCACTGAAAAAGCAAATTAATTTAGGTAGAATTGCCATTTTTATTATATTAGTTAGACCTACCCATGAACAACTGATATTTTTTCACTTACTTAGATCTGACTTTATATGTGCGAAGTGTTTTGTAATTGTGTTCATATAGTCCTTGTGTTTGTTTTGGCAGGTAGGCTCCCAAATAATTTTATAGTGTCTCCTCTAGTTTTAAATGGGATTTCTCTTTCTATGTCTTCCTGTTGAGCTTTGTTAGTAATACATAGAAATGCAAAAGATTTGTGTGGGTTTATATTGTAGCCTCCAACTTTGGCAAAGTTGTTTATTATTTCAAATAGTGTTTTATTTGATTCTCTAGGTATATCATCATGTCATCCTCAAAGAGTGATAACTTAATTTCTTCTCTGCCTATTCTAATTCCTTTAATTTCTTTATCTTCTCTAATTGGTATAGCTAACGTTTTTAGTACCATACTCTTTAGGATTAGATTGTCTAGTTTCTAATTAATTTTTGGTTTATATTTCCAAGACCTTTGATTACATATAATCTTCATTGCATTATGATCTGAGAAAAATGCATTGACTATTTCTACCTTTCTGTGCTGGATTGTGAGGTTTCTATGGCCTAGAACATAGTTAGTTTTTGTGTGCCATGTACTGCTGAGGAAAAAAAAAAGAGATATTTTCCTTTCAATCCCCATCCATTTTTCTCCAGAGGTCTAACTTATGTAACTTTACTCAAATTTTATTCACCTCCTTAACTTCTTTCTTGTTTATTTTGAAGCTAATTTATCAAGTTCAGAGAGGGGAAGGTTGAATTCCCCACTGGCATAGTTTGTATTTCTTCCTGTAACTCCCTTAACTTTCCTTCTAAGAATTTGGATGCTATACCACTTGTTGCATATATACTTAGTAATGATATCACTTCATTGTCTATGATGCTTTTTAGCAGGATATAATTTCCTTCTTTATCCCTTAATCAGATATATTTTTGCATTGTCTGAGATTAGGGTTGCTACCCCTGTTTTGTTTTTTTTTCACTTTAGCTGAAGCATAATGTATTCTGCTCCAGCCTTTAACCTTTATCCTGTATGTATTCCCCTGTTTCAAATGTGTTTCTTGTAAAAATATATTGCATGATTATGATTTTTAATGCATTGTGCTATCTGCTTCCTTTTCATGGGAGAGTTTGTCCCATTCACAGTCACAGTTATGATTATTATATGTGTCTTTCTCTCCATCCTATTGCCCCCTTATTTATGTTTTTATTTCTCCCTTCTCCTTTTCCCTCTTCAAGAGTTTTGCTTTTGACCACTGCCTCCCTCAATCTTTCTTCTATCTGCCCCCCTCTTCTTTTGCCTTTCTCCTCCTACTACCTGTAGGGCAAGTTAGATTTCTGTACCTAACTATGTTATTCCTAAACAGGTGACAGTAAATTTCAAGCAATACTCACATCCCTCCCTTCTTTCTCTCTACTATAATATGGGTTTTTTGCCTTTTCATGTGATGTCATTAACCCTTTTCTGCCTCCACCTTTCTTCTTATCCCATTACTATGTTTTTCAGCCCTTAACTAGTTTTTTAAATCATCATATCAGTTAATTTATGCCCACAGCCTTTGCCTATGTATATCCCTTTAAATGTCATAATGAAGATGCAATTCTCAAAATTTACAAGTATCATATTCCCATGTAGGGTTGTAAATAGTTCACCTTTATTGAACGATAAGTTTTTTTTTCTTTTTTTCCCGTTTACCTTTTTATTCCTCTTTCAAGTCTTATATTTGAAGATCAAATTTTCCATTAAGCTCTGTTCTTTTCATCAGGAAGGTCTAGCAGACCCCTGTTTCACTGAATGTCCATATCCTTGCCTGAAAGATTATGCTCAATTTTGTTGAGAAGTTGATCCTTGGTTATAGTCTAAGCTCCTTTGCCTTAAGGAATACCATATTCCAATCCCTCTGAAATTTTAACGTAGAAGTTGCAAAATCTTGCATAATGATGACTATAGTTCCATGATACTTGAATTGTTTTCATTCTGGCTACTTGCAGTATTTTCTCCTTGACCTGATAATTCTGGAATTTAGCCACAATATTCCTTGACATTTTCAATTTTGGGTCACTTTTGAGAGCTGATTGGTGAATTCTTTTGATGACTATTTTACCCTCTTTTTTAAGGACCTATAGGCAGTTTCTCTTAATGATTTCTTGGAAGACATTGTCCAGGCTCTTTTTTCCCCCATGGCTTTCTTGTAGACCAATAACTCTGAAATTACCTCTGCTGGATCTATTTTCCAAGTCAAATGTTTTCCCAATCAGGTATTTTACATTTTCTTCTACTTTTCATTCTTTTGATTCTGCTTGACTGATTCTTGATACCTTATGGAGTCATTAGCTTCTAATTGTGATAATCTAATTTTTACATAATTGTTTTCTTCAGTTAGCTTTTTTACCTCCTTTTCCATTTCACTAATTTTACTTTTTAGGGAGCTGTTTTCTTTAGTGTTTCTTTTTTTTCCATTTTGTCAATTATATTTTTAACGAAATTTTTCAATTTTTTTTCTACCTCTCAAATTTTATTTTTAAAATACTTCTTGAGCTCTTCCAAGAAAACTTTTGGGGATTGAGATCAGTTCATATTCCCATTTGAGGTTTCAGATATGGGTATAGTGATAATGCTGTCCTCTTCTGAATTTGTATTTTGATCTTCCCTGTCCCCATAGTAAGAATCTATGGCCTTTGCTTTTCTAAATTGTTCTTTGGGTTTGCTTTTTTCCTGACTTTTAAAGTGGATCTCTACTTCTGGGGCACGTGGTTCCCATTCTTCGCATGCTGTGGGGTAGGGGCCTGGTTACTGACTTTTTGTATTGGGATCTCCAATTCTGGCAGCTGGAAACGGTATAATTCTGCGGCTTACCTGGTGCTGAGCTGGAGGTGACTGGTAAGTAGCAAAGCCAGATAAGGTCTTTCTGCATTTCCTTGAGATTACAGTTAAGCATTCAGTGTGAGGTTTGGGGGAGAGGTGGTCTGGCTGCTGGAGCTCTCCTCTTCCCTGAGGGCTGTGCTAGATTTGTCTGAGATTAGGATTGCTATCCCTAGAGCCAGCAGAACATTAGGGTACACTTAGTCTCTGGTGGAGGCCTGTCCATAGTGCAAGTGATGCTTCTTTGTGCTGATGTGTGCCAATTCCCCTGGCTGTGTGAAGGCACACGTCTGTGGGGGTTCTGGCCTTGGCACTTGCTGGCTTCACCACTCAAGGGCTCAGGATCTCCTGCTGGTTTGCCTAGGTGGGGCTTGCTGCTGGTTTACCTGGATGCCTCCCCTTCTGTACTGGTTCCCTTTAACCACAGCAAGAGTGAACTTTCTTATTAATTCTTCTAACCTCCTGAGCAAAAAACTGTTGCACCCCATCTTTCTGCTGGCTCTGCTATTCCAGGATATTGTCTGACATGGTATCTTTTGGGGTTTTCAAGGTCAGTAAAGGAGAGTAAGAGTTCCTCACTGTTAACTTCACCATCTTGGCTCCGAGAAGTCTCTCTCTTCCCTTTCAACTCCTTCCCAATTCACCCAGTGGAGCTCTTGTGCCACCCATCTATGAAAGAGTTTTATAATTCAAATAGAACATTCCCAACTTTTTAAACCTTACACTAAATAATCTGTATTTCTATCATTTCTTTCCCACCCCTCTAGATGGAAATATTGAAAACTTCTTCTACACTTTTTTGGAGTTTTTTATGGATCACTCCCATCTCATCCTCTTTTTTTTCCACCAACTGGAAGGGATTAACTCTCCGTATCAGCCCCAAATGATTAAAAGTAGATTACAGGGATCTCTTTGCTAGCACTGAGGCAAGACTCTGTTCCTTTACCCATACTTTGATCTGGGTCACAGGCCTGGGTGGCAGTGCCAGAGTGGGAAAGAGCAGTAGTACACCAGAGCTTGTGACTACAGTGGAGCAGGGATTCTCCTCAAGTTTAAAGGGAACAAAAGAGTGCTTGTGGAGCTCAGAGGCCAGAACACAGGCCAGGAGAGGCATAACACCCCTCCTTAGAGTATAGCAACTTGGAAGAACTGAAAACTTACAAGTCCCTAGAAGTTTCTCCGAAAACAGCTGCCCAAAACCTCTAAAGCTTGGAAATAGTGCACCCTCCACACTGGAAGAAGAGGCCTATCTTATCAAAGAGTGAAAAATCAAAAAACAGGGTAGAGAAATGAATGAACAATGGGAAAAAATTCTGAACAAAGGAAATTAACATGGGAATAAGGAAGATCAAAACACTCACTCAGTAGAAGAGAGCAATATCAAAACTGCGAAAATCAAAGCCTCCAAAATAAAAATACGAATAATTCCAGCCCATGGAAGAGCCCCAGAAGGATTTTGAAAACCAAGTAAAAGAGGCAGAGGAAAAATTAGGAAGAGAAATGAGATTGATAAAAGAAAATCATGAAAAATGAGTCAGCTGCTTGATGAAGGAGACACAAAAATACCTCAGTATCCTGACTCCAAAATTTTTTGAATCCTAACAAGACTAAAGAACATGAGCCTCTACAGTAAGTTCAACTGTAATAGTTAACCAGCAGATAACACTTTTATGCACTACATTTGCACACAGAGTTTGTGGGAAGACTAAACACAAATCTAGGGTACACTTATAATCAGATATAAATGAAGGGAACAAGGCACTCATGACTCAGGAACTGAAGCAATCCAATTTCCTCTTATGCAATCTTCATGTTTCCACCTGGGCCCAGCATCTTCACTAGGTGTGTTTTTTTGTTTGTTTTCTGCTGGTGGACTCAGGATCTATTCTTCTCCATGGTTTAACATTTGCTTTCCAGGGCAAATTCTCTTTTATATCTATTTTTGGCTCTATTTTCTGCTGTTGGAGGTTTTTTTCTAAAGCTGATTTCTGCCAGAAATTCTGCTCTTTTCTATGTCTGTATCTCTATGGAGAGTGTGTGGGTCTGCTTCCTCTATGTTGACAGGTTTATTTTAAGGGATACCTTGACTGTGGTCAATTTTCATTTAATCAATAGCTGGTTTCCTCTTTGAATTAAACCAGAAAATGTCTAACAATGAAAAAAGAGCTTGGACCATCTTTATATTATGTAAAATATACAAATAGCCTATTGCCTTTATTATCAACCCATTATGTTATATTATGAAATAAACTAACATGTTGGAAAGGAGCAGAGAATAAGCAAATAGCACCTCCATTACATTAAAAATGCACATTCAAGTTCATTTTATTTCATTTTCCATTATACCTCTTTTTCAAATATCATAAAACCACAGTTACAATCACAGAAGATTTATCAGCTACTATGATGAAGGAGCAAAGGGCTTAGAACATGATATACAAGCAAGAAAAGGAACATGAATAACCTGATTCACAAAACTAAGTATAATTCTACAAATAAAAAAATGTGTATATATCTATCCACATATACATACAACTATACATATACACACATAAACATATACATGCACACATGTACATAAACATGTACACACATGTGCATACATGCACAACGAGTATGTGTATATATGTATGCTTGTGCATGCATGCGCACACACACGCACATATTCATATGCATGCATGTGTACACATGTACATAATACACATATACATAAATACACATACATATATGTATATATTTCCATACATATACACACCTATATATATATATATACACATGACTTTCATGCTTTCCTGATGAAAAGACCAGAGTTGAATACAGCATTAGACATTCAAATCCAAGAATCAAAAGGAATATAAAAAAGTAAATATGAGTGAGAAATCATGAGTGACTAAACAAGGCTATATGTCTGTGTGGGAAGATGAGAAATATATTCACTAAAAACTTTATCATCCCTAGGGCAGTTGGAAAGAATTATTTAAACAAAAGACCCAATGTGATCTAATTGCATTGGTATGATTTTGAAAGGGTAACAAAAAAGGATACAATGGGAGAAGAGAGAAGGAAAAGGAAAAATAGAGAAAATCATTTCACATTAATGTGACACACAAGGAAGAGTTCATACAATGGAGGAGAAAAGGGGGATTGGACTATGTTTGACTCTCATATGAAGTGGTTTGAAGAGGGAAAGATATATAAACCCACAGATTTGGGTAAAAAAATTATCTTAGACAACAGGAAAGTACAAGATAAATAGGCTAATATAAAATGAGGATGATAAGAGGAAGAGAAGACTAAGGAGGAAGTGGTCAGAAGCAAAACAGATAGGGTCCAGGGTAAAAACACGAAGGACAGATATAAAAGAATGGGATGGAAACAAATACAGAATTAATGATCATAAATGCGAATGTTGAGGGGGAAAACTCACTTATAAAAGGAAAGACAATAGCAGAATAGATTAGGAACCAGATTTGAAAAATACATTGTGAACAAGAAATACACACACACACACACACACACACACACACACACACACACATATATATATATATTTAGAGAGAGAGAGAGAGAGAGAGAGAGAGAGAGAGAGAGAGAGAGAAAGAGATACAGAGAGAGACAGAGATCAAATAAGGAACTGGAGTAGAATCTATCATGCTTCAGCTAAAGCAAAAAAGAAAACAGGAGGAGCAATCATTGTCTTAATTAAAATAGAAGAAAACATATATGCAAAAAAAGGTAATACTATTACTAAACATGGGCCCTAAAGAGATCCAATAAAAGGAAAAGGATTCACAAGTAGAAAAGATATTTATAGCAGTCATTTTTTGTGGTGGTGGCAAGGAATTGAAAATTGAGTGGAAGCCCATCAACTGTAGAATGACTAAACAAGCTATGTTATATGAATGAAATGAAACAATATTGCATTGTAAGAAATGAAGGAGACCACTCACCCCAATTTTCTTAGCTGAGGGCAGCTGGGGTACGTGCCACATGGACTGTACATGGGGCTGTGCCTGCCCTGCCTGGGGACTCACAAGATGTGGAAGATAGAAAATTAAAACTTGCAGAAGCTACAGAAAGAAGACAGAGGGAGTCTTCATCTAAAGGAATTGTAAAACTGCATTCTGTAGAAGAGTAGAAGAGAAATGAAAAAAATGGAAAAACAGTTATCTGCTGGTGGCTCATCCCAAGGAGGGTTTCAGTGGACAGTTTCATAAAAATGTGTGCCAAATGGAAGATAAGACTACTGCTGATAACTTGTGGGAAACAGCAATCAACTGGAGCTTCATAATGTGGCTTTTGCATATAACACATCAACACTCTTCTGTTTTAATGTGATAAATGATAAGTAAAGTGTATACTGGAAATATTATTTTAGCAGACAAACCTGAGAATGTTTAACAAGATAGTCAAAACTTTCACTATAGTCTCTTTATTTTTGCTCAGCTATCCTGAAGGCAGGGGTTGCATTTGTGACTTTTCAGAGATAAAATAGTCCTGTATAAAAATATACTTCTTCTTGGGGTAGCAATGACTAAATCTTTAATCAGCTTTTCAATTACATTATCTCCTTTTTATAAAAAAAAATTAAGTGGACATTTATAGCTTTGCAAACATGCATCATGTTTATCTTGTATTTACACTGACAATGTTTAAACCTGTCAATTTAATGACTAAGTAGAAGGAAAAGCCTAAAAACTAATTTGGAGGCTCGTATGAAATGAATCTTCCTCATACCTTTTGATTCATTAGATTCTCATTTGTAAGTAAATAAAAGATTTAATATGATCCTTTTCTGTTTAAGTTTTCTAAATAAATTATATAGAAGTAGGGGATTTTTGCTAAACTAAAATGTATTTGCTGAATTTAAAAATTGGTCCTTTTGTTACCATAAGAGGGCGGTGCTGTGCTTATGTAAATAACTCCCAGATTTATTTATTTAAAGACCTTTGTTGTAATTAGATTACTTACTAACATTTGACAACGTATAAACTTTAGTGTCATTTAAAAAAAAAATCTATTAAATAATTACCATAAGGTAAAGTGTAAAAAAATAAAAGAAAGAAATGAAAAGGATGGTTTCAGAAAGCTCGGGAAGACCTACATGAACTGATGCAAAGTGAAATGACCAACATGAAAACAATTTACAGAGTAACAGGAATATTGTCATGATCATTAAAAATGAAAGATTTAGTAACTCTGATCAATATCATCTACCACAATTTAAAGTGAAACAAATAAAGTACCTTTCACAGCTTTGACTAGTGAAATGATTTGTAGAGGAGATTATAGAAGATAGTTTCAGTTATGTGAAAAGCTCAATCACATGAAAAGTTTCTTTTTTAATATGAACAAGATTAATTCAATCAGAATAAGAAGGGGAGAATTCAACTGGAAAAAATACTTGCATCAAATATGTCTATTATCCTAAATACAAAGACAACAAATAGAAATATACAAGACCAGGCAAACCTATTCATTGCTGATGGATTTGCAATTGAATGTTGGGAATTTTTAATTACAAAGATTGTTCCAAAGAAAAAGAAGATATGCCCTCTGCTTTCTTCATACTGATTTGGGAACATGAATGTGGAACATTAGATATAACATACTTTTTTGTTATATCAGTTAGTCTTATTGTACTTTGGCATCTTCTTTTTTGTTCTTTATTATAAACTATGGGGGAAAGGGTCATTTAGAGACTCATAGAGGCTCATCGATGTAGAAGTGGAAGAGACCTTAGAAATCATCCATCCTCATTTTACAGATAAACAAATTAAGGCCCAAGGAGATTAAATTATCCTTGGTTGTGTTTAGAAAAGAGAAGAGGAGGAAGTTAGCCATACTTTCCATTTATGGCCATGCTTTCAGGAGAAAATAATTCGTTCTACCAAATTTATATGATATATACCAAATTTATGATAATTCATATGAAACTTTCTATTAACAATAAAGTAGTACAAAAATGAGTTATTTCATTATAACCTCCCATTATGTCACTTGTTAATATGTTACACATGTCTTCATTTCCAAACAAGGTTGTAAGTATCCCAAGTTCAGAGTCCCTGTTTTATGTCTCTTTTTATTTCCCTGAATGCCTTAAAATTCAACACTCCACATGTTTAGTCAATGATATGGATTTATGCCATCAAGTACAGGCCTTTACTTTTTTTCTAGAAGGATGCTTTCTATTTACTTTGACAGTATCCATCTTTCTGACCTCACATAAAACTTTGACAGAAGCAAAACTCTGCTGATGAGAGAAAGAGTGAAAGGAGAGAGAAAAATATAAAAAGGAGGAAATAGAAAGGAAAGAAAGATATAATCAGGAATGAAAACTGTGAATGTGAATGGGATGAAATCTCCCATAAAATGAAAATGGACGGAAAAGTGGATTAAGAACCAGAATTCTGCTATATGTTGTTTACAAGAAATACATTTTGAAGTAGAGAGATATACACACATTAAAGGTAAAAAACAGAATATATTATGCTTCACCTGAAGTTACAAAAAAGCAGGCATAACAAGTTTTATCTCAAACAAATCAAGAACAAAAATAGATCTTATTAAAAGACATACAGAAGAAAACTACATCTTTGCTAAAAGGTACCATAGACAATGAAGTAATATGAATACTAAAAATATATGCACCAAATGCAATAGCATCCAAATACTTAGAGATGTTAAGTGAATCACAGCAATAAATAGCAAAATTATGCTAGTGGGAGACCTCAACCTCCCCCTCTCAGAACTAAATGAATCTAACCACTAAATAAATAATAAAGAATTTAAGGAGGTTAATTGAACTTTAGGAGAGTTATATATAATAGACCTCTGGAGAAAACTGAATGGGGATAGAAGGGAATACATGTTTTTCTCTTTGGTTCATGGAACCTACACAAAAGTTGATCAAGTATTAGAGCATTAGAACCTCACAATCCAATGCAGAAAAGCAAAAATATTAAATGCATCATTTTCAGATCAAGAAGCAATAAAGTTGCATGTAAGAAAGGGTCATGGAAATATAGACCAACAATTAACTGGAAATGAAATATCCTAATCCTAAAGAATGGATGGGTGAAAGAACAAATCATAGAAACAATCAATAGCTTCACCCAAGACAATGACAAAAATGAGACAACATACTGAAACTTATGGGATGCAGTCAAACCAGTTCTTAGGGGAGATGCTATATCTCTAAATGCTGGCATGAATATATATTATCAGAGGATCAATGAATTGGACATGCAACTAACAAAAAGCTAGAAAAAGAGTAAATTAAGAATCTCCAATTAAATACCAAATTAGAAATTTCCAAAATTGAAGGAGAGGTGTTAATAGAATTGAAATTAAGAAAACTATTGAACTAATAAATGAAACTAAGAACTGGTTGCATTGGAGGGGGGAGGGCAAGATGCTAGAGTAAAGACAAGGACACTCATGAACTCTGCCCCAAAGCTCTCCAAATACTTTAAAAATGATTCAAAACAAATTTTTGAGTAGCAGATCCCACAAAAAGATGGAGTGAAACAAATTTTCAGCCTAAGAAAACCTGAAAGTCCAACAGGAAAGGTCTTTTGCACCAGTGTGAAAGAGAAGTGGAGTCCAGCACAGGCTCCAGTAAACACTGGATCAGGCCTTTGGGTGACTGAATCAATGGCAGCAGTGATGGTATCCACACCTCTTAGTCCACAGACACCAAAGAAAATTTAGAAGGTGAGCAGGAAAAGTCTGTTGTACCTAGGTGAAAATGGAGTGCAGTCCAGTGTGGGCCCCACCAGCCACAGCCCTGGCCCCCACATACAAAGAGCATATGTCTGGAGTTCCTGAATTAGCAGCATTTGCTTCTAGAGCTCTCAACCTCAAAACATTAAGGAGTAAAACAAAAATCAGAAGGATAAAGGAGTCTCTTTGCTAGCACCAAGTCAGGTCTCTGTTGCTTTGCCCATACTTGGATCTGGGTAACAGTATTGGATGACAATTCCAGGGCAAGAAGGAGCACTAGCACAGCAGAGCTTGTGGTAGTAGTGGAGGGTGGACCCTCCTCACAGTTCAGGGGTTGAAAAGAATGCTTGTGATTATTCACAGACCTGAGCATCAGTTAGGAGAGAAGGAAACACTTCTCCTTATATCATAACACCTTGGAAGAACTGAAAAAATATAGGACCCCAGAAGTATCTCTGAAAATAGCTGCACAAAACCCTTGAAGCCTGGGACGGTGTGCCCTCTCCCCTGGTAGCAGAGCCCTACCTTAACAAAGAGTTAAAAAGTCAAGTAATAGACTGGGTAAATGGGCAGACAATAGGAAAAAAACCCTCTGACTATAGAAACTTACTTTGGTGACAAGAAAGATCAAAACATACATGGAGAAGAGTACAACAAAGTCAAAGAGCCTACATCCCAAAATATGAATTGATCTCAGGCCATGGAACAGCTCAAAAGGGATTTTGAAAATCAAGTAAGAGAAGCAGTGGAAAAATTGGGAAGAGAAATGAGAATGATATGAAGAAAACATGAAAAATGAGTCAACTGTTTGGCAAAGGAGACACACACACATATTACTGAAGAAAATAACATCTTAAAAATAGACTAGGCCAAATAGTAAAGGAAGTCCAAAAAGAGAATGAGGGGGATGTTATAAAAAACATAGTTGGCCAAATGGAAAATGTCCAAAAACTCACTGAAGAAAACAATTTCTTGAAAATCAGAATGGAACAAATAGAAGTCAATGAATTTATCAGAAATCAAGAAACAATAAAACAAAACCAAAATATTGAGGGAGGGCGGTTTAGCAGCATTAAATATCTCCTTGGAAAAGCAACTGACCTGGAAAATAGATCCATGAGAGGAAATAAAAAAAAAATCAGTGGACTACCTGAAAGCCAAGATAAAACAAAAGAGTCTGGACAGCATCTTTCAGGAAATTATCAAAGAAAACTGCCTTGACATTCTAAAACCAGAAGATAAAATAGAAATTGAAAAAATCTACCAACCACCTCCTGAAAGAGATCCCAAAATGAAAACTCCCAGAATATTATAGTTGCATCTCAGAGTTCCTAACTCAAAGCGTAACATTGCAAGCAACCAAAAAGAACCAATTCAAGCATCATGGAGCCACAGGATAACACAAATTTCAGCAGTTTCTATCCTAAAAGATCAGAGGTCTTGAAATATAACATTCCACAGGGCAAAGGAACTAGGATTACAATCAAGAATCACCTACCCAGCAAAACTGAGTTTAATCCTCCAGGGAAAAAAAATAGGCATTCAATGAGATAGAGGAATTTCAAGCATTCTTGAGAAAAGACCAGAGCAGAATAGAAAATTTGACTTTCAAATACAAGATGCAAGAGAAGCATGAGAAGGTAATCAGGAAAAAGAAATCATAAGGGATTTAATAAGGTCAAACTGTTTACATTCTCACATGGGAAGCTATTATTTGCAACTCTTAAGACCTTTCTAATTGTTAGGGTAGTTAGGAGTATATATAGAGTGCCCATATATGTGTTGAAGATGAAGGGAAGATATCTAAAAATAAAATTAGGGTGTGAGAGAGAGGGATGTACTGGGAGAAAGGCAGAGAAAGAATGGGGCAAATTGTCTCACATAAAAGAGACAAGAAAAAGGTTAAAGTGGAGTGGAAGAAAGGAGAAGTGAGAGGGAGTGAGTGAACCATACTCTCATCAGAAGTGGCTCAAAGGAGACGTAACATACAAAACTCAATAGGGTATAGAAAGGTCTTACCCTTCTGCTTATATTTTCCCTGTTGGTATATGTGATTAAAGAAGATTGTTGACCCTTTTAGAAAAGCAGATCTCAGAGGCCTTCTAGTAGGTCATTCTGGATGTATTAAGGTGTTTTCTGCTACAAGGAATAATTGATGTTTTCCTTTCAATGATAAGGAGAGAACCTACAAGAAAACATTGTATGTCACGGGAATGAGCTAGAAGCATTCCCAATAAGATCGGAGTGAAGCAAGGATATTCATTATCATGACTATTCAATATTTTACTAGAAATGTTCCCTTTATAAATAAGAGGAGAAAAAGGAATTGAAGGAATTAGAATGCAGAAACAAAGTTATTACTCTTTGCAGATTATATGATGGTATACTCAGAGAATTATAGAGAAGCAACTAAAAAACTACTTGAAATAATTAACAACTTTAGCAAAGTTGCAGGATATAAAATATACCAGTATGAATTATTGGCACTTCTATACATTTCTAACAATGCCCAGCAACAAGAGATATAATGAGAAATCCCACTTAAAATAACAAAAGGCAATATAAAATATTTGAGATTCAACCTGGCAAGACAAACACAGGAGCTTTATGAACACAATTACAAAACACTTTTCACACAAATAAAGTCAGATCTAAATAATCGGGAAAACATCAGATGCTCATGGATAGACTGAGCTGATATAAAAAATATGATAATTCTACCCAAATTAATTTAGTTATTCAGCATCATACCAAACTACCAAAAAATTATACCAAAATTCATCTGGAGGAACAAAAGTTCACAAATACCAAGAAAATTAACGGAAAGAAATGCAAGGGAAGGTGACCAAGCTATACTAGATATAAAACTGTATTACAAAATAGCAATCATCAAAATTATGTGGCACTAAGAAACAGAATGGTGCATCAATGGAATAGGTTAGGTAGAGAAAACACATTAATCAATGACTACAGTAATACATTGTTTAATAGAACAAAGAGTTCAGGTTCTGGGATGAGAACTCATTATTTGACAAAAACTGTTGGGGAAACTGGAAAATAGCATGGCGGAAACAGGCATAGATCAACACCTTACATGATACAGCAAGATAAGGTCAAAAAGGGTATATGATTTAGCCATAAAACATGATACCATAAGGAAATAAGGAGAGGAAGGAATAGTTTACCTGTTATATCTATTGTAAAAGGAAGAGTATGAGATCAAACAAGAGGTAGAATACAATATAAAATGCAAAAGGGATGATTTTGGTTACATTTAATTTAAAAGATTTTACATTTAAACAGAGCCAATTCAACCAAGATTAGAAGAGCAGCAGAAATCTGGGAAACAACTTTTACAGTCAATGTCTCTGATAAATGCCTCATTTCCAAAATGTATAGAGAACTGACTCAAAATTATAAGAACACAAGCCATCCCCAATTGATAAATGGTCAAAGGATATGAACAGAAAGTTTTCAGATGAAGAAATTAAAGTTATATATAGTCATATGAAAAAAATTATCTAAATCCCTTTTGACTAGAGAAATGCAAATCAAAACAACTCTGAGATATCACAACACACCTACGAGATTGGCTAACATGAAAAAAACTAGAAAATGGTAGATGTTGGAGAAAATGTGGGAAAATTCATACATTCACACATTTAAGCATTGTTGGTAAAGTTGTGAATTGATCTAACCATTCTGGAAAGCAATTTGGAACTATTCCCAAAAGGGCTATAAAACTGTTCATTCTCTGGTTCAGAAATAGCGCTTCCAGGTCTGTATCCCAAAAAAGACTATACAAAGGGGAAAAGGACCCATATATACAAATATTTATAGCAGCTCTTTTTGTGCTGGCATAGAATTGGGAATTGAGGGCATGCCTATCAAAAGAGGAATGACTGAATAAGTTGTGGTATATGAATATAATGGAGTACTATTGAATATGATGCAATGCTATTATTCTATAAGAAGCCTCAGTTCTAAAATATATGGAAAACTGAGTCAAATGTATAAGAATAAAAGTCATTCCCCAAATGGTAAATTTTCCAAGGATATGAACAGGCAGTTTTCTGTCTGTTATCTATAATCATATAAAGTTATCTATAATCATACAAAGTTATCTATAATCATATAAAAGTGCTCTAAATCACTATTGACTAGAGAAATTCAAATTAAAACAACATGGAGTTACCGCATTATACCTATAAGATTGGCTAATATGAAAAAAATAATAAATATTGGAGAAGATTTGGGAAAATTGGAACACTAATCCATTGTTGGTGGAGTTGTGAACTGATCCAGTTGTTCTGGAGAGCAATTTGAAGTTATGTCCAAAGGGCTATAAAACTGTGCATACCCTTTGATCCAACAGTAACATTTCTAAATCTGTATTCTAAAAAGATAATTAAAATAGGAATAGGATCCACACGTACAGAAATACTTACAACAGCTCTTTTTATTCTGCCATAGAATTGGCAATTGAGGGTATGCCTATCAATTGGGGAAGGCTGAACAAGTTGTGATATATGAATGTGATGGAATGCTGTTTTTCTATAAGATATCATGAGCAGAAGAATTTCAGAAAAATCTGGAAAGACTTACATGAAATGATGCTGAGTGAAGTGAAAAGAATCAGGAAAGTTTTTTACACAGTATCAGCACCATTGGGTAATGACTAACTTTGATAGACTTAGCTCTTCTCAGCAATATGATGGTCTAAGACAATTCCAAAAGACTCATGGCAGAAAATGCTGTTCATATTGAGAGAAAGAACTATCGAGTCTGAATGCAAATTTAACCATACTATTTTCTCTTTTATTGTTGTTTTTTTTTTCTTTCTTATGGTTTTTCTCTTTTACTCTGATTTTTCTTTTACAACACGATTAATGTGGAAACATTTAATATGATTATACATGTATACTCTATATCAATTTACATGTCATCTTGGGGTTGGGGAAGAGGAAGGATGGAGAAAAAGATCTGGAAGTCAAAATCTTGCAAAAGTGAATGTTGAAAACTATCTTTACATGTATTTGGAAAAAAACAAAATACTGTGAAGTGGGGGGAAATAAAAATGAACTATTTAATATAAGGGATTTAGTTTGCATGCTGCTACAGCTTTTGCTCATGTAAAACTAGTCAACTCCATTCCTCAACTATTGCTTATACTACCATATAAATATGATCTGTATGCTTAAGGGCTGATGTCTGGAAAAATTTTCATGATCTTCATCATTTTCTGAGAATGTCTTGAGAATGTCTATTTTTTCACTGGAAAATGGAAAATGAGAAACAGCATGTAACAGAAACAAAACCAGCTAAGGCATCAAAATTGAATGCCTGGAACATTGCTTAGAAGATAGTATAAAACTTGAAAGAAGTGAATTACTTAGTAATATCATATAATGAAACCATGGTAGAGTAGACCACTGGATCCAAGAACATGAATCTTTCTCTCCTAGGCCAAGTTGTTCTTTGCTATCCAACAGATCTCATATGAATTGGAGAGTTGTCTTAATCAGGAAAAAAAATAAACTGGGTACCAAGTAAATGTCATTTTATATCAAAATCAAATGTCAAATGATGTAGTTATTAACATCATTTTGATAAACATCTTAATGGCCAATAAAGGAAGCTTATTCATATGTAAATGTCATTAAACTATTGATGGAAATCTGCCCCATTTCTCCTTTAAACAGGATACTAGTTTTTTTTTTTAAAAGATAGATATAGTAAAGTCTATTTTCACTTGGACAGAAAACAGAAATACTCTATTTAGAATGCTAGAGTGATCAGGTTATGGCAAATGTGAACCCATTATCACCAAGGCTAATTACAGTAAGATGTTTGCCCTTATTCCCTTACCTCTCCATATTGGACCCCCCCCCCCAAATTATATACTAAGTAGCCAAGGGGGTGTTTTTCCCAAAATAGAGGACCAGTGGCCAAGGAATGAAAACAGATACATTTGCTAAAAATCTCCCAACAAATTCTCAGAACAAAAATGAGAGAGAAATTATTTAATTCAAACTGACTTCCAAAAATCAGGGGTATTACTTTGGAAAACTCAAAATTTTAAAGATTTTTTTCTTCTAATAAAGTGTTCTATTTCCTAGTAGTCAGTTCTCTGAGATATCTTTGTTCTTTCTGACTCTATGGTGGCATACCATTGATAGAGGTGGGTGGCAAAATCTTTCCTGTTTTTCATTTCTTCTTAGCCAAAAGAAATTACTGTGATAACGTATATTCAGACCAATGTAGAATGCTGCCTTTATAGGGTTCTGCTTAGATAAACTGAAATATTTTTTCAACTGAATTAAAACCTCTTCATGCCAAGTTTGCATTGCCACATGTGGCAAGAATGTCACATTAAAGGCAAGGCTAGATTGGTGAGAATGGAGCTAAATTGGAAGATCAGATGAAGTTGTTTCTAGTTATTCAAAGTTCAGTGAAATGAATGATCCTTTTGTATCTCTTAACACACACACATGCCCTCACGTACACACACATACATACACACACACACACACACTTCTTTTTGAGAGGGATATTTCTGTAAAATTGCTAATTATCCCTAACACTAATATTCATGAATTGCTAAAATTGCAAATGGTCTAATTTTTAACACTAGTGTAAAATCAAAACATGCCATTTCGAAATGATTCCTCATCTTTCCTAAGAATTCTTTCTTACACTCACTGATACTTCTTTAATTTGCAGTATTGCTGTGTTAGCTGTTAAATATCATTTGCTACTTTAAGAATGCAAAATGGAGGGATAAAATATAACAGAGGAGGAAAGGATTCTTAATAGCTAAACAGGTGCACACTGAAAATAAATGAAAAATGGAAAATCAGGCCCCCAAGGTGCTATCAAAGAACCAGTTGCTGAATAACTAACTTAGTAGCCCTTGTGCCTTATGAATTATTGCCCTGATTTACACAATCACACTGTCTAACAAACACAAATTGCTTAATACACTAATTATTTTGTTCATAATATAAGGAGAAAGCCCTTTCTCCTTGTTCCTTTATTATAGAGAGAAATGGTTCTGTTTTCTCTACTGTACAGGGGGCAAGATGCATTCTTGCAGATTCACAGAATTATGTGGCACTTTCAGGCACACATCACTGTGTAATGAAGTGAGCATGGAGCATTGCCTAGAAGCTACAGAATTATTATTATTGCTGTTATTAAAAAGCATAGCCATAGTTTCCTCTTATTATTCCTCAATGTTTCGTATGTTGAATCAGGAACTGCCAGTTGTGTGTCTTACTTCTGTGACAGTATTTTTGATAGGAATTGTCAGATTAACAGATCTGTATTTCTTTGGTAAAGTTCTGTGATAATCATATGGCCTTTACTTTTTTTCCTTTCAGTATTTGATCTTGTGAAGTTTAGATCAATATAAGTAGTTCAATTCAATTCAGCAAATAATTATTGAGTTTCTTTTAGGCAGAAAGTGCTGAGAAAGATTCAAAGATAAATATGGTTCTATTTAAATGAAGCTTACACTGGAGTAGAGGATAATAGTCTAAGTATACATAGAACTGTGATACAAATATAAAGGTAATCAGGAGGGAGATAAATACAAATAAAGGTCTATGGCCGTTCAGAAAAAATGCATCTAGTGAATGGTGTGTGTGTGTGTGTGTGTGTGTGTGTGCGCACATGCATGCGCGTTCAAGAAGACTTCCTGAAAGAAGTATTATTGAAGCTAGGTCTTAAAGAAGGATTAACTTTTAGAGAGGTATAAATAAAGGTTAAATGCAGACCATTTAGATGGAAGAGCAAGAACAAAACAATTGAGTTTGGGAAAATGGTGTGGTGTAGTATTCTGCTTCATAATTAGAAAGACCTGTATTCAGTTACCATCTTTAATAAATATCAACTCTATAACCACATGAACACATCACATAAACTCTAAATGATGGTGGTATTTCCATAAGATTACAAATTAGGGAGGAGATGCTGACCCACATTAGTGGAAGGAATTTTCTCACAAGTAAATTCCACATCCTGTTGGGATTGGAAGCTCAATTCCGTGTGGACGGTCTCGGGCGGGTAAAAGTGGGACTTCTAAATCTTAGAGTCTTACGAGGCCCTCCATGAACAGTGGGGGTTCGAGAAGGTCAGACTGAGCTAGCTCGGCTAGCTCGGGTATTTCCGCCTCTCCCCTGGAGATACGTGATGGGTGGAGTCTCCCTGCCCTCGAGGTCGTCTCGGATTGGAGCACACCTAGTTACCTAACAGCACGGTATTGAGATGCAAACTGTGTGGCTGAAGATTAAGTAGGATTGAGGAAGCCAGAAAGCTCTCTCTTAGCACGTGTGGAGCCAAAGAGGATAGTAGGGCTCAGCTTCTTTTCTTTCCTCTCTCTCCCTCCCCCTCTCTCCCCGCTTGTACTTCTACTTCCAATCCCTTAAGCTTAGCCTCCTTAGGAAATCTTCCCCTCTTCCTCCTAAGGAAGACCCCCCTGCGTTTGTAACCTGGACCCTGAAATAAAGCTCAACCCCTGTTCGACTCTGGAACGTCCTTTCTCTCATACGTTTATCTGGTTTGGCCAACCGAAGACCTGGGACAGGTAAGAAAGACTCGGGTAGTCCAATACAGGCCTCTAGGCTTGGCAACATCCCAGTGATATCACAGGTCCTGTACCTATACCACTTAGAGTATAAGAGGCTGTCTTCACAGTGAGAGTAACTTATTTAGAACACAGATGAGTAATGAGAGATAAGACTAAAAGATATGTTGGCAATATATTGTGGAGAGGCTGAAATATGTTGTTGAAAACTTTTAAGTTAATTCAGTAGTAGATGAGGAGAAAATGAATGTTTTCAGCAGTGGAATTAAATTAAGAACTTATCCACATGCTAATTTCACAAAGATTAAGCTACATTTAGTTTGTTAGATATTTTGTACTTCATACAATTTCCTAGAATGACATATTTTTAGCAGAAATATTTTGATTTTGGTTTAAACATGTAGTTAAGAATCTGAAGCCATGTCCTTATAATGTCAAAGTAGCTAGATAAGAAGTACAATATGCAATGAATTATCCAGATATATTATACTCACTATGTCTCAATATCTAGATTTTGGAAATATTTAGAAAATTGATCAGATTTTCCAGAGATTCAGTTTTGCAAAACTATTATGAAAACTCCTTATAAATAGGTTCATTGTCCATGAAAAAATAATACGGAATACTCTATGTTACATGAAACTAAAAATCCTTCAGAGTGAAAAAGAAGAGAACTGGCCAAAAAGTATACCACCATACAGGGATAGGAACAATGAGAGGAGGACAGACAGATTGTATGATAAAACTAAAATTTACCAGTGATCCTTCCAACATGGGTGAGGTTTATCACTTCTCCTTTCCTCCAAAAGATGCCACTGGGGAACAGAATCCCGCCCTCTCCTTGCCCTCCCTCCTCATACTATCCCCAGCTCTGTAGGAAGGTTAGTGACTAGGATATATAAGTTATATACTTCAATCCAAGGCCCAAGTCACTCAGGAATCAAACTTATATAGAGTTTTACACAAAGAGATGGTATGGAACTAATAGAAGGCAGATTAATCATCTGTAAGACAAAGAAGTCTTACAGATCTAGACTAGTAGATGGCATCAGCACCAGGCTCCAGATCATTTGAGGTTATGATATATTCATTTTGAGTTTGAGATCCCCATTGGTTATGTTTAGAGACAGGAAATAGGAGATAATATACAGTGGATGATCAGTAATCTAGTTTGGTTGAAGGACAGAATGCATGGAAAGAGTGGTAGAAAGTGAGCTCATAGTTACAAGGGGTCACTAGTTTGTAGAATGTTTCTGATGGTAGAAAAATGAGTTTATTTTTTTTATTTAAACCACCAAGGATTTATTTTTATCTCTTTTCCCCTAACCTGGAAGAAAGGAAGAGAGGAAGACAGAGAGAGAGAGAGAGAGAGAGAGAGAGAGAGAGAGAGAGAGAGAGAGAGAGAGAGAGAGAGAAAGAGAGAGAGAGAGAGAGGAAAAAAGGAAGGAAGGAAGGATCAAAGTCCTTTAACAAAAGTAAAATAAATTCTCATATTGACCATGTCCAAAGATGTTGGTTGTATTCTACATACTTAGTCCAACTCGCTAGCAGACGGTAGGGAACATTCTTTATTATTAGCCATCTGTACCACAATTAATCGTTGAAGTGAACAAAGCTCCTAAACTTTTTAAAGGTGTTCTTTTTTACAATGTTTTTATTGCATTTTTTCTTCTGGTTTTACTCACTTTGGTCTGTATTAGTCGACAAAAGTTTTCTCAGATTTCTTTGTAACTATCCTCCTTGTTGGTTCTTACAAAACTATGATATTCCATGAAATTGACATGCATAATTTGTTCAATCTTTCTCAGGTAGTGAATGCAGAGGTTTAAATAGAGAAGGTATGACCACAGAAATGGATAATAGCATTGGTGGGATAAAGTTTCAGCACGTGGAAGCTATGGAAAACAGTGGAAACAGTAACAAAGGATGGAACTTTGACAAATGACAATCATGGTGATCAATGGAAGCAGGAGGGGTGGGGGGTTATTAGTAAGCCTGGAGTCAACAAAAGGAATAGATGTAGGACAGAAGAGCAGAAACAAAGATATTTGTAAACCACAGCAGTGAAGTGCATGAAGTAGAGCTAAGAAGATGTAAAGTGCAGTTGGCTGATGGAAAACAGAATCATGAGGTAAAACTCTTTGGAGAAGAAACACATTGGAAGCAAGGTGACCTCCATCATGGTAGGAAAAGAATATTAAAGTTTAAACCCTCCTTTATCTCGCAGAATGAGATTTTAGAGGATTTCCTTGGGAAGGAAGTCTTACACAAATGCCTGGATTTAAGTGATTTTTTTCATTCCCAAGAGACAAAAATCAATTGATCTTACTGTTTCCAGTCTCTCTCAGGACATTTCTTCCGATCTTACCACTTTTCATACTAACCTTTAAACTCTCCTTCTCCACTGTTCATTTTTTTAATGCTCAAAGATAATACTTTAAGAGATGCCTTCTTTGGCTTTTTTATATAAATCAACTGCATTCTCGTATCTCCCCTCCATTTCATTGCTTACCTTCTTGGAAAATCTGTGTACATGCTACATGGATTTGTTCTTTCTATCCAATCCATCCTCAGTCCTTTCAATCTGATTTCTCCATATACTGCTCTACCAAATCTGCTTGCAGCATGATTCATCACTAACTTCCTAATCACCAAATCCAAATGTCCTCATCCTTTTCTCCATTCTCCATCATTTAACACAATTTTAAAAAGATCTTCAGTTTCTCATTTCTGCTTTAATTATGATGGTTGGTTTTGCATTTGAGAATTTATGGAAGATGAAAAGATATGAAACAGCACATATGGGATAGGAAGTCAATAAAAGAAGAGTAAAATGTTGAGAAGTAGTGAGCATTAACATGAGAATAATGTCGCTGTCTAGAAAGAGAAACTAGCTCTAAGTTTTGACTTTTTCTCTGCTTAGAAGCTTATTTATAATAATTTTATGACCACAGTTACATAGCCCTAATGAACTGAATTTGGGAATAATGATAGGTTAAGATGGTAGGGACCATAGGGAGACTTATGGAACATTGTTAATGCAGCCAAATATGGAGTAAAGGCTTGTTATGAATAGGTAAGTGAAAGCAAGTAGAGGACAAACAGATGAAGAGAACAGAAAATTAGAGTAGCAGAGGTAGCTATAAAGTCAGAAATTAGGTTTATAGTCAATGAAGAAGTTGGAGATTTGGAAAGATAGGCTGTAGTCAAAGATTAGAACTTTGAAGTTTTGAGTGTTGAAGGTTCAATATTTCATAGAATGGCAGAGGGGTATATCTAAGAATGTCCATGTCAGAGTGTGAATGAAGTTGAGGTGGAGAAAGAAATTAGTTTAAGTTGAAAAATGTTTTAATGAATGAATTGACTAAAAAGTAGATGACTTTGAGGAATTATATTGTCAGGATTTTAGAGATATTACAAATATTGGTTTTGAAATTTTTGAGAAGGGTAACAAGATGCTAAAGTTAATTGGAAGTTGACAAGAGTGCTTTGAAGGTAAGTGGATGAAGACAATCCATCTATTCCATTGGGTCTAGCTCACAATTATAGTCCTTTAAGGTTTTGTTGTTGCTCAGTCATGTCTGACTCTTAAGAACACTGTGAACCAATTGTCCAGAGGACTTTCTTGGAAAGGATACTGGAGTAGTTTGCCATTTCCTCTCCTATTTTTTGCGTGCAGGAGTTAAATTACTTCTCCAGAGTCACACAGCTAGTAAGTGTCTGAGGCCATATTTGAGATCTAGCCTTTCTTTTTCCAGGCCCGCTGCTCTCATTCACTGTGCCAACAAGCTGTCCACTTTAAGACTTACTAATTATTTTCTATTTGCTTTTTAAACAACTTTATGAGGTAGGAGCTATTTTTTATTACCATTTTCCAGAAGAGGAAACAGGTTTCAAGAGATTAAATGACACATAGATAATAAGTATCTGAGATAAAGATTTTTAATCAGATCTTTCTGACTTCAAGTGTAGTTTTCTCTTCATTATATCACCAAAGAGGGGTATAAATATTACATATAGATATCAAAAACCAAAATTCCACTTGACTTTTCTCGTCTTTCCTCAATTCAATAAATATTTTGTTAGCACATAATTTGTACAAGACAAACAAAACCAACACAAAGGATGAGAAGTTCCTGGCATCAGGGATATAACATCCTATCCCACATTTCAAATTCTTTAAACTTTTGAGAGGAGAGGGGAAAAGATGGAAAGGTAAAGTGAAAATATTATTCTACAATAATTTCTCCTCTATCTAGAGAGGATAGTTGCAGTAAAATCTACCCAAAAAAGTAGAACTTAACCACTACCCCTCATTTTGTTTATTCCCAAATATTGAAGGGAGGTAAAAATAAGTTGCAAAGATAACATTCTGTAAGCCTTCTAAACTAAATTTAGCTCATTAGTCTGGGTTAAGGTTGAGTTTGGCAATTATTTTGTCCACATTCATGTGTTTTTCCTAATAAGGTACTTTTCTCTCTGGGTTGAAAATGAACTGACTCCATAAACTTGTGTGGTTGGGTTTTTGAAAGTTCAGAGAATTATATTAGTTAACATTGGCCTCTTCAAGTAAAATGCTCTTCTTTAAAATAAAGAAAATGGTGTAGTTGTTCTTTTTTATCTATTACTAATGGCAGTCTTGAGAGGAGGTGGGAAATCTGGATAAGTTTCATTCTTCTCCCTCATCTTGTATCTTAGCTGACCCCACTCTAGGTTCATACGTTTTAAATTATATGTACATGTAACAAATGAAGTACAAGACAGATAATGCACCCTACAAATCCTTTGAAAATGTATAGTAAATATATTTTAAAATATATAGAATTATTGTTATTTTTGTTGTTCATTATATGTATACATAAGGCAAATTGAAAAAGTTTTCAATGGGAAGAACTCTGGATTTGAAGTGAGATCATATCAATTGAAATTCAGTTTCAGCTACTTACTATTAGTGTGATACCTGTCAAATCATAGTGTTTCAGGGTCACACTTTTCTTATCTATACAATAATAGTGTTGCACTACAGAAGAGTTGCCAAATATATGTTCCATGGGCAGCATTGCCCCCATGGTGTGATCCTTGCTGGTAATACTCCCAAAGACAGCAGAATGTAATTAAAATGTCATTGAGAAATATTTTATAAAATAAATAAAAATGCAGTAGAACACATATGATGTTAATATGTGGTCTACACAGATCCTTATGGACAGTTTAGTAGCTTCTTTTTCTATTTAAAAATGTCATAACTGGTTGAAAGCTGAAATATCAAACACATGGCTAGTAAGTACAGAAAAATCAGATTAGAATGTAGTTGTGAAATGCTTAACAAAATAAAGATAATGTTTATATGTTTTTTAAGTCAAATGTGCACCTCCAGGGATTCTTATAGTTTAGTGTCCCCTGTTTCTATCTGAACTTGGCAACACCAGACTAAAAGCATCTATAAATTCCCATTGTTCTAAGCTTAAACTCAATGAACTTTTACCTGATATCTCACAGAAAGTTGACCATATTTTTAATTTTCAGGAAGAAAAGGGTAGTCAGGGTTGTACAATATCAAGGACTTCGTTAAATATTGTATAAATTTATTGCTCCTTTTGTATGTGGAACTATTGGAACCTGAAAGGGGAAGGAAAAAAAAACTTGTATAAGAAAAGTTGATAAAAATCAATAGAAGATGAAGGAATTCAGATAAAATCTTGAGAAGGAACACAGACTTGTGAAGACCAGATAAAGAACTGCCCCTCAGATGAAAGTTTTCAGAAGGTATGATTGAAGAAAGAACAATGAATGAGATAAAGATGACTTCATGGCATTGTAGTACATCTGTTCATTGGCATGTAGCTATTTTTAGTATTTTAAAGTTGCAGTTGAGTACTATAAAGTACTGCTTGTGGAAGAGAGAGAGAGAGAGAGAGAGAGAGAGAGAGAGAGAGAGAGAGAGAGAGAGAGAGAGAGAGAGAGAGAGAAGCAGGAGAGTAAGTTGGAGGAATTAGAAGAACACAGAGACAGAGCACAATCTGAAGAGAGAAGCAGCTTCCAGTTGGGGAAGCTAACTGATGATTAGAAAAGACACATGGCTTACTGACTGACTGAAAAAAGACTGGTCAGATGGTTCTTCCACTATTGTACTGATTAGAGGAGATCAGAAATCAACTACCTGACAGAGCTGTTTTAGATTATTTTTCTGTTTGTATCCTAGGAGAAGAGAAATCTCTGAGACGACAGGTTTCCCTTCTATTCCCTCTATAGTTTAAGAAAAAAGAAAATGGAGTAATCACAGACTTGGCATATAATGTCTTGTGATCTGTACTTGAGAAGATATTTTGCTTTGCTAAAGCAGAGTCCTGATGAATGAAGAGCTGACTCAGCTTGTTTACATTGCCCATAGAGCCAACATGAAGTGGTCTCAAGTTTTCTGGCTTAAGGAATTTCCTATCATTAATATAACCACTGAAATACATGTGGGTATGCATGAATGTATGTGTACGTGGATCCTAGAAATAACACACACACATATTCAAAACAGTATAGTGCCTAGCATATAGTAAGCACTTAAATGTTTATTGATTACATATAAATACAAACAAATATATATACATATAGATACATACATGTATGTAAAATATTATGTTTGTTTAGTATACATATATACATGCATATGTGTATGTGTGTGGTATATATACATATACATGTGTGTGTCTTTGTAAAGGAAAATAACACTTTTTCGTGCCCTATTAAATATAGTTGTAAATTAGAGGAGTTTATTACTTAGACATTGGTTTGAGAGCATGAATAGCTTTGTCTGATGAATGATCATAAGGGAAGAAACAAATAAAGAAGCATCATGATGTGAACCAGAGTATCTTTGAGGGAACTAAGAACATAAATGCCTACAGTCCAGACTTCTGAGTTTTTGTACCATGTGGATTATCCTACTCATGTGATTCCCTGCTAGATTTCTATAAGTGTCTCCATTCTAACTGACATTCTTTGCATTGAGGGGAAATGTGACTCCTATTGAGGGGTAAACTGAAATATTTTGATTGTTCCTTCTTTTACTTTAAAAACTCCTTTTCTTCATTCTATTGAGAAAAGTGTGGTGATTATTATTGCATTTACTTCATGTTTAGTACATATTTCATGTTTAAGAGTTAATGATATTGAGGCATGAAGACAGAGGAAGGAATTATGAAGAGAAAATAGAGGTACCCATGGTCAACCTCCTTACTGACTGACACCTAATTTCAGGGACATGAATTTTGAAAAAGTATTCTTGAAAAATAAAGAAAAAGGTAGACTGTAATCTTCATATAGAAAAGATAATCATGAGGCTACAAGAATTACCCTCTTACATATTTAGGGGAATGGAACTCTGAACTTAAAACTATAGACCATGAAACAGTGGAAATATCTGAGACAATGAAAATGTAGCAAGAGGTAATAATATTTAATCAATGAAGTCCTGAACTGGAGTGACTTCTGCCTTGCTTTGCAATCGTTAAACCATCAGACTATTTCAGTTTCAGTTTCCCCATCTGTCAAATGACTACCTTACACTTTTTCCTCCTTTGGAATATCATATATAGGAATATAAAGTGCAATATGGGGGTGGAGCATAATAGTGTAATGGTGACTAATTTTGTGTAAATAGGAAGGAGACCTCGGGGGTTTCATGACATAGAGTGGTAAACAATAGGCATTTATCCTTTCCACCAACCATAGATACACTTATGTATATATGCATGTGGCAGTGTACACACACACACACACACACACACACACACACACACACACACTTTACTCTTAGAATCAAGAGAGAGAAGCTTCCAAAAAAAATAGGAACAGTCTCAGGTCATAGAAGAGCTCAAAAAGAATTTTGAGAATCAAAGAAGGTAGAGGAAAAAATGGGATGAGAAATGAAAGGATTTCAAGAACATCATGAAAAAAGCTTGGTAAAGAAGAGACAAAAAATACTGGAGAAAATAATACCTTAAAAAACAGACTAAGCCAAATGGAAAGAGGTCCAAAAATCTAATTAGAAGAAGAATGCCTTAAGATGTAGAATTAGAAAATTGAAAAGTAGATATAAAAGCTCACCAAAAAAAAAATTTAAAAAAAAAATAGAGCTGAGCAAATGGAAGCAAATGAATTTACGAGAAATCAAAAAACAATAAAACAAAACTAAAACACTGGAAAAAATGAAATATCTCATTGGAAAAACAACTGACCTGGAAATTACATCCAGGTGAGACAACTTTAAAATTATTGGACTACCTGAAAGCTATGATTAGAAAAAGAGCTTAGGCATTATCTTTCAAAAAATTATCAAGGAAAACTGCCCTGATATTTTAGAATCAGAGGGAAAAGTAGAAATGGAAAGAATTCACTAATCACCTGCTCAAGGAGATCCCAAAATGCACACTCCCAGGAACATCGTAATCAAAGTCCAGAGTTTATAGATTATGAAGAAAATACTTCAAACATCCAGAAAAAACAAATCAAGTATTGTGGATCCACCATCAAGATAATACAAGATTTAACAGCTTCTCCATTAAAGGACCATAGGGATTGAAATATGACATTCCAGAGGACAAAGGAGCTCTGATTACAACGAAGAATCACTTCCAGAAAAAAATGAGTCTAATCCTCCAAGGGAAAAATGAACATTCAATGAAATAGAGGGATTTCAAACATGCTTGATGAAAAGACTAGAGCTGAATAGAAAATTTTACTTTTAAAAGAAAAGCATATGAAGAAAAGCATAAAAAGGTAAACAAGAAAAGGAAATCATAACAGACTTAATAAGGTTAAACTGTTTAGAATCCTACATGGGAAAATAATATTTGTAACTCATAAGGCATTTCTTATTATAGTCAGAAGAAACAGAGAGAGAGAGAGAGAGAGAGAGAGAGAGAGAGAGAGAGAGAGAGAGAGAGAGAGAGAGCACAGGTGTAAGTTGAACATGAAAGGATGCTATCTTAAAAATAAAATTAAGGGGTGAGACAGGAATGTACTAGGAGAAATGGAAAGGGAGAGGTAGAGTGGAGTAAATCATCTCACATGACAGAGGCAAGACGGAAGAGTCAAGATGGCAGAGTAAAAGCAGGGACTTGCTTGAGTTCTCCCCCAAACCCCTATAAATACCTGTAAAAAGTGACTAACCAAATTACGGAGCTGCAAAACCCACAGAATGACAATGTGAAGCAAATCTCCAGCCCAAGACAGCCAGAAAGGTTGACAAGAATTGTCTATTGTGCTGGTCTAGTAGCAGAGAGCAGCCCATTTTGGCACAGAAGGGGCCAGAGCAGGCTGCAGGGACTGAACCACTGACAGCTGTGGTGGTTTCCTGACTTATTGATTCTAAAACTGTGAGGATAACTTGGAAGGTCCGTTGAAAAAGATTGTTCAACCTGTGTGAGAGAGCAGCATGGTCCAGTCCCAGCCATGGGGTGACAGAGAATGCAGTGGACCCCATAGTGGTCACTGTATCACCAAAAGTGACAATGGTTATTTCTGGAGCTCCAGGAGCATAGACTGTGGGAAGATAGAGGAGCTAATCAGGGCAGAGGGGGCAGGGATAGCAGGGTCCTCTTTACCAGTGCTGATGGGAGATTCTCTTGTATTGTTTTGCTTGGATCTGGGTCATAACCCTGTGTAGCAGTCCTAGGGTAAGAAAGAGTGCTGGCTTGATCAACCTTGTAGCAGTAGTGGAGAGGGAATCCTCACAGTTCCAAGGCAGAAAAGAGTGCTTGAGGTCACTCACAGACCAGAGAACAGACTAGGAGAGAAATGAACACCTCTCTTTTGATCATACAACCTTGGAAGAGCTGCAAATTTGCACGTCCCTAGATGCATTTCTGAAAACAGGTGTGCAAACCCCTGATACTTGGGATAGTGCATACCCCACCCCCCATCCCAATGGAAGCAGAGAACTTCCCTGACAAAGAGATCAGAAGTCAAGAAATTGACTGGGGAAATGAGCAAAAATCAGGAAAAAAAGACTATGAAATCTTACTTTGATGACAAGTAAGATCAAAACATAAAACCAGAAGGCAACAAGGTCAAAGCTCTTACATCCAAAGCCTCCAAGAAAGATATGAATTGGTCTCAGGTCATGAAAGAACTCAAAAAAGATTTTGAAAATCAAAGGGAAGTAGAGGAAAAATTGGAAAGAGGAATGAGAGTGATGCAAGAAAATTATGAAAAATGGGTCAACTGTTTGCTAAAGAGGGCTCAAAATAATGCTGAAGTAAATAACACCTTAAAAAATAAACTGACCCAAATGGCAAAAGAGGTCCAAAAAGCCAATGAGGAGAAGAATACCTTAAAAAGTAGAATTGGTCAAATGAAAATGAAGTTACAAAAGCTCATTGAAGAAAATAATTCCTTAAAAATTGGAATGGAGCAGATGGAAGCTAGTGACTTCATGAGAAATCAAGAAAATTATAAAACAAAACCAAAATAATGAAAAGCTAGAAGACAATGTGACATATTTAATTGGGATAAGAACTGACCTCAAAAATAGATCCAGGAGAGACAATTTAAAAATTATTGGACTATCTAAAAAGCATGATAAAAAATCAGAGCCTAGACATCATCTTTCAAGAAGTTATCCAGGAAAACTCTCCTGATATTCAATTACCAGAGGGTGAAATAGATTTTCAAAGAATCCTCCAATTGCCACCTGAAAGAAATCCCAAATGGAAAACTCCTAGGAATATTGTAGCTAAATTCCAGAGTTCTCAGGTCATGGAGAAAATATTACAAGTAGCCAGAAAGAAATTCAAGTGTTGTGGAAACGCAATCAGGATAATGCAAGATCTAGTACTTTCTACATTAAAGAACTGAAGGGCTTAGAACATGATATTCCAGAAGTAAAAGAAGTTAGGATTAAAAAACAGGAATCACCTACCCAGCAAAACTGAATATAATACTTCAGGGGGAAAAATGATCATTCAATGAAATAGAGGATTTTTAAGCATTCTTGGTGAAAAGACCAGAGATGAGCAGAAAATTTGACTTTCAAATACTGGACTCAAGAGAAGCACAGAAAGGTAATAAGGAAAGGGAATTCATAGAAGACTTAATAAGGTTAAACTGTTTACATTCCTACAAGAAAAGATAATTGTAACACATGAGAGTTTTCTAAGTATTAGGGTAATTGGATGGATTGTGTACATATATACATACATACATACATACATACATACATACATATATATATATATACATATATATATATGTAGACAAAGGGCACAGGGCGAGTTGAAAATTAAGGGATGATATCTAAAAATATAAAAATAAGGTATCAGAGAGAAATATATTGGGAGAAGGAGAAAGGGAAAAATAGAATGGGATAAATCATCTCTCACATAAAAGAGGCAAGAAATAGCTTTTATAGGGGAAGGGAGGAGGGGAGAGGTAAGAAGGAAAGAGAGAACCTTACTGTCATCACATTTGATTAGAGAGGAAATAGCATGCACATTCAGGTGGGTATGAAAATGTATCTCAACCTACAGGAAAGTAGTGGAAAATGAGATGGGAAAGGTGATAGAAGGGAGGGCAAATGGGAGGAGGAAGTAATCAGAAGTAAACACTTTTGAGAAGGGACAGGGTCAAAAGAGAGAATAGAATAAATGGCGGGCAGAATAGGTTGGAGGAAAATACAGTCTTTCACAACATGACTTCTATGTGACTACACATGTGTAACTTATATTGAATTGCTTGCCTTCTCAATAGGGGTAGGTAGGGAGGCAGGAAGGGAGAGAATTTGGAACTCTAATTTATAAGAATGAATGTTAACAATTGTTTTTACATGCATCTGGGAAATAAGACATACAGAAAATGGGATATAGAAATCTGTAGGATTTATAGGAAAATAGAATGTGAAGAGGATAAGAGAAAAGGGGGTGTGATGGAAGGGAGGGTGGATTGGGGGACAGGGTTAATCAGAATGTATACTCTCTCAGGATGGAGGGACAGAACAGATGGGAAGAAAATTTGGAACTCAAAATCTTGTGGAAGTGGATGTTGAAAACTAAAAATTGATTAATTAATTAATTTTGAAAAATAAAGGAGGCAAGACAAAACTTTTACAGTGGCAGGGAAGAAGCAAAACACTTTTGAAAAATGACAAGATGTAAGGAGAAAGAAAAATGAACAAATGAAGAAGGATAGGTTGAAGAGAAAAATAGTTAGCAATAGTAACTGTTGAAAAAATTTTCAAGCATGTTTTTCTATTGAAGGCTCATTTCACAAATATTTAATGAATCAAATTTTAAAAATGAATCATTCCTCCACTGATAAATGATCAAAAGATATGAACAGTTTTCAGATGAAGAAATTAAAGCTATTCTTAGCCACATTTTTTTTCAAAAGTACTCTCACTCACTATTATTGGGAGAAATTCAAATTAAAACAATTCTGAGATACTACATCATACTAATAGATTGGCAAATTGAACAGAGAAGGCAAATGACAAATGGTGGATGGGATGTGGGAAAAAATGAGACATTAGTGAACTGTGGATGAAATTGTGAACTGATTCAACCATTCTGTAGAGCAATTGTGAACTATGTCCTTGAGTTATAAAACCATACATATCCTCTGACTTACAATTACTACTAGTAGTCTGTATCTCAAAAGATATTTAAAACAAAATGAAGAAAAGGACTTATATGTATTTATTTATATTTATAGCAGCTCTTTTAGTGGTAGCAAAGAATTGGAAATTGAGGGTGTGCCCATCAATTGTGAATGGCTGAACAAATTGTTGTATGTGATTATAATAGCATACTATTGTGCTATTTAAAAAATGATGACCAAGATGTTCTCAAAAAATCTGGGAGGAATTACATGAGTTGATACAAAGCGAAATGTACTGTGTATTGTGTGCAAAGTAGCACCAACATGGTGTAATGGTCAGCTGTGAATGACTTGGCTATTCTAAACAACACAATGATCTAACACAAATCTGAAGGATTTATGATGAAAAATGCTATCTGTCCCCAGACAAAGAATTGATGGTGCCTGAATATAGATTGAAACACACTTAAAAAAAGGTTATTGCTATTAATAAAATTCAAAACCAAATAATATCAGATTTTATTTTTTAATATGAATTTGTTAGTATATTTATTTTTGGTAACTTAGCTAACCTTTCTGATGTTTTATTTTTTTCATACCCGATGAGGATATGACATCATTTCATGGATATTTTATGCTTTGATATGGTTCCTGTAGAAGTGGGCATATTTTATCAAAAAACATACTAGTTACACAGTCAAAGTTCATGGGCTCAAATCCCACCTCTGTTGTGTCCAGTCACTCAACCTCTATTTGTCTCAGTTTTGTCATCTGTAAAATTTAGTATATAGTTAAAATAGATAAGTGCTGAAGTTCCTCCCATTTCTAGATTCATGACCCTAAAGAAGCACATATTAGTTTTACAATAGGAAATTGGAAAATTCAGATAAGAACACTTTGGAAATGGAGTAGAAAGAAAAATGGTCGGGAAATTTGAAAATGAACCTTTTCACGTACACCAAGGTTTGAATCATGAAGAATTTCCAGAAAGTATTTTCATATCTTAATCACAATGTGGAGAGCCATCTTTTAAACAAATATTAAAAGAATTTATAAAACAACATTTTTATTATAGCTTTGGAATAAGATGAAGATCTATGCTTAGAGATTTCTTGGTGAATTGGGAGAGATTAGATCCTTGAATAAATGAACAAGTAAAAACACTCAATTTGACAGAAAATGACAAAAAAAAAAAACAAGACTAAGAAGCTGATTAGTAGAACTGCAAGTTGGCTTCATAAAAAAAAAAAAAAACTAATCAGATTAGTTTTACCTTTAATCTGATTAAACTTCCATATAAAACTGCTTAGGCCAATTCCAAAGCTAAAATTACAATATGAATTTAAATAAAAGTTGGAATAAGTAAATGCAAGGGATTGCACCAAGCTGAATATTTACTAATTTGAGGTTCTATTTTCAGAGAAAATTGATCTGATTCACTGAATTTGTGACCTGAGTTTATTTAATTCTCTCTAGGCCTTCAGACTTAATGTTTTGATGATCAAAGAAAGATATGAAATCCATTGTGCTAATGTATACTACCTGCAAAATATAGATAGCTCTTTATCAATTTGCCTCAAAAGCAGAGAGATTTTTTCCCCTATGTTTACTCACATACTTTCTCATTTATTTTTACTTTTGTGATGGCAATGTGCTAAGAGGAACCATATATAAATGAAGGACAAAAAAACTAATATAAAGTTTAGATTCCCAAATCAGAATGGTAATGACAATCATCACACAAGACAAGCTAAACTATTTCTATGATAAATGATAATAACTGCTCATTCCATGAATTCTAACCTGCTTTTTGTTGAGACCCTTTCTAGATAATAACTCCAAGAGAAAATTTGTAAAGGTGTCTTTCCCAGCTAGAATCAAAACAAGATCTGAATTTTATTTGAATGTAATCCCTTTTAACAAAGGAGTTAGAGTACCTTTAGGATGTGCAGAATATCATATGGATCTATAGCCATATGTAAATTATTTGTGTGTAGATTTTTACTGAATAGCTTGAAATCTGTTATAATCATATAAAAGTGATTGCAATCATATAAAAGATCATAAAGAAAATTAGTTTGAAAAGATCTAATAACTATGATCAATATAATGAACAACCATGATCATAGACTATGAAGATGAAATATGCTTACCCACCTACTAACAGAGAGGTAATGGACTAAAGGAAAAAAATGAAACTTACATTTTTGGAAATAGTCAATGCATGTTTTTTTGCCTTGATTGCATGTATTTGTTACAATAACAAGTTTATTAGGAGAGAAAGATTAGGAGAGACAATAATGACAAAAACAGAAAAAATAGAAAAGCATGTTATTGGCATGGTTTTTTAATGCACAGAAGATGAAAGAAGGAAGGTTATAAGGGAATATGGATAAGTAGGATAACTTTGAAACTCAAATTAAATTCATGAGACTGATCCTTTTTTTTTTCAAGGTGCTTTTGAATGATCCTGAAAAGGCAGCATCTCTAAAGTCATTGTTCCATACTTTTTAATGGATACAAATTCTCTACATTTCTATCCTTTAATCTACTCTTAAAAATTACATACTTAAAAACACAACAAAAGCAATGAAATATGTGTATAAGGCAGGGAATAATGAGCAGCCAGTAAACAGCTAAAGGAAAGGAAACCAGTTTAGTTTGGTTAAGTCTGGTCAAGGTCAGACATTCTGAGTCACTCTAGTTTCACTAGAAGTACTAAATTATACCATCTGAAAATTATAGCTTGTCTCAAGTTATTTACTAACTTCTATAGATCTATAAATGGAAAATAACTTGGCTAAGGTCACATGGCTAGAAAGTGGCAAAGCTGTTCCTAACTCTTTATAGCATGATAAAACATGACCTCATAAAAACACTAAATTAAAATGAAATGAATATTATGACAGCTTCATTACATGGATTATCAGGAATATTTTTGAGAGAACATATTCAAGCATGAGACCATCTGGTTAATCATGTGATCTTTACATATTTTAATATGTGTTTGCAAGCTACCTGCCCTTATGGACTTTACAATTTAGCAATATACCTTCCAGGGTCATTAAGGGGATCTCAAGATAAATATTAAATCCACCTAAATTTTATGCTGTGAATTTTTCCTTGTGGCATTTTGAAGAAGTTAATAAACCTGTTCACATGAGATATACTTATAGGCATACTTTTTATAGACATTAGATTTTTAAAAGCCTTTTTTGATTCTTAGTAGGTACATGTGACCAAAGAAATGTCCTAAGACTTAGAATATGCTACTAGTGTAAAGAAAAATGAAGAACATGAGTATAGTAGTTAGAACTGCATTTCACTGATGGGAAGATCCTATTGAGCTTTCTATTTCAGAGACTGGAATTTGTGTATGCCCTGAATTGTCACATAGTTTTACATGTGGGAGCAGGGGGAGGATCCTTTTTGTCACCTGGAAAATATACAGTAAGTTTAAGGAATGAAAGTAAAACAAAATTGCACCTTTTAAAAATCCTAATAAAAATTAACAATTTTCACACTCTTGGTAGAATACAATTCTTTCAACTAATGAGGAAATTTAATTGCTCTGAGAAGTATTAATTGTATAATATTTAAATAAGTTCTGTTGCTACTCCCAGGAGTGTGCTGATAAATGTTCAACAACTGTCTTATCCATCAAAAAAAAAAAGTAATATGTGTCACACTTTTAAATTTAATCTGCATTACTATTACATTTTCTCCATTCACTTTCTTACATTCAATCAAGAAAACAATAAATCATATCCTTATTTATAATATTTCCTGATTCCCAAAGTGTAAATGCTCATACTGGACATTTAACAATTGTCTTGAGTTGATACCAGTACTCCCTGACTACTTCCAACACATTGTACTTCAACTCCCTTTCCACATCTTTACACTGGCTGTCCTGCATACCTGGAATGCAACAAATACTCATCTCAGTCTCTTAGAGTTTCTAGTTTCCTCCAAAATTCAGCTGAAGTATGGTCTTTTTACATAAAGTCCTTCATGACTCCTACAGGTATTAATGTATCACTTAGCCTTCAACTACCCTTTCCCCCCCAAAAAACAAAACCCAACAACAACTTGGTATTTATACTTAATTATATAAAAGTTGTCTCCTTTAATAGAATGTAAGCTCCTTGGGTACAGAAACTATTTTATTTATGTCTTTGTATTGCCAGCATACAGCACAATTCCTATCAGATCCTAGGCCTTTTCAAATTGCTTTCTCACTAAATGATTGATTGATTGATTCCGTTTAACACATTCCCCATTATCCACATAATGAAATTGTCATAATCATTTTGGTTTTCTTCAGTGTTTTATGAAACCATATTTTACCATTTTATTTGTTTAAATGAATAAATAGCTCAGCTGTTTTTAAATTGTATTATCTTGACCAAATAATGGATCACTTGAATAGATCTGAGCTCTTGTGTTCCACAATGCAGTGTCACATTTAAATGAATTTAATTCTATGTTAATATGTTTGTGTCTGACTTGAATTTCATGTCCTCATCTCCCCTCTTTCCTTCCCCCTACTCTCCAGCTCTTTTCTATACTTTCATCAATAAAACTTGAGTATTGAATTGACTTCCACTGTTATGACACATTATTCATAGGAATCAAACTCATTAAGCGCCTTGTTCTTCCCAATGTCTCTGAATAGCTCAAAGGCCTTTCCTTAGACACAAACTGGTCTCTAGATAGGGACTTTCCTTTTTGACAGTTGCTTCACTGGTAGGGATTTAGGCACTACAAACCAAGTCCTAGAAAACAAGGGTCAAAAGGGGAAGTTCTGTCCTCCTAAGAGAGGCGTCCTTATGTGAAATGACTGTCCCAAAACAGAAGAAGAGTACTGACAAATTCAGGGACTCACTGGGGGATGATCTTCTAGTGCGATCAAATCTGTTGCAAAATTAACAGCAATCTGGAGGAAATTATGTATAAATCAAACTCAAACCACATTTTAAGATAAGCATTTTATTTCCAAGGCAAGTAAGACAATGATTCAAATTCGTAAGAATAATAACTTTGCCCATTATAAATGGTCAAAGGGTATGAATACACAGTGCTGAAGATAGTTGCATGAAAAAAATTCTCCCAATCATTAATTAAAGAAAAGCAAATTAAAACAAATTTCAGCTTTACCTTATGCTCATTAGATTAGCAAGGTTGACAAGAAAAGGAAAATGACAAATGTTGGAGTAATTATCATTTAAAAGACTCCCTGATGAAATGGTAGTAGTGGTTTTTTTGTAGTTATTCTGTAAAACAATTTAGAACTACGATCCTAAATTTACTAAACTGTGCATATCCTTTGACATATAACCATTTTTTAAAAAATAAATTTATTTATTTATTTTTAGCTTACAAACATTCAATTCCATAAAATTTTGAGTTCTAAATTTTCTCCCCCTTCCCCTCCTCTCTACTCTCCAAGATAGCATGTAATGTGATATAGGCTATACACGTAAATTCACGTTAAAAATATTTTCATATTAGGTATTGTGTAAAGAAGAATTAGAAGCAATGGGAGAAACCATGAGAAAGAACAAGCATATCACTATTAGGCCTATGTCTTTCCATTTCTGCCATTGACTCATATCTCTTCTGCCATGTATGGCTAAACTTCTTCTTTTTTAAAATGATTTCTAAATTTATTTTTAGTTTTCAATATTCATTTCCATAAGAAATTTTCTCCCCATCTGTACCCTACCTTCACTGCATGACACCATGCATTTTGATTACCCCTTCCCCTAATCTGTCTGCCCTTCTATCACACCACTCCCTTCCCTTATCCTTGTCTTCTCTCACTTCTTGTAGAGCAAGATAGATTTCAATACCCAATTACCTGCATTTCTTATTTCCCAGTTTCATGCAAAAACAATTCTCAACATTTGTTCATAAAACCTTGATTTCCAATTTCTCTCCCTTCCTCCCTACCCACCCATCTCCACTGAGAAGGCAACCAATTCAATATAGGTTATACATGTAGAGTTATGCAAAAGACTACTATAATAGTCATGTTGAGAAAGACTAACTATATTTCCCTCTGTCCTATCCAGCCCCCCATTTATTCTATTCTCTTTTGACCATGTCCCTCCCCAAAAGTGTTTACTTCCAATTACTCCCTCCTCCCATTTGTCTTCCCTTCTATCATCCCCCCAGGCCCCACTTATCCCCTTTTGTCCTACTTTCCTGTAGTGTAAGATAGATTTTCACACCAAATTAAGTGTACATGTTATTCCCTCCTTAAGTCAAATGTGATGAGAGTAAGCCTCACTTTTTCCCCCTTGCCTCCCCCTTTCCCCTCTATTGAAAAATCTTTTTCATGCCTCTTTTATGAGAGATAATTTGCCCGATTCCATTTCTCCCTTTCTCCTCCCAATAAATATATTTTATTTATTTCTCTCTCACCCCTTAATTTTATTTTTTTGGATATCATTCCTTCCTATTCAACTCCCCCTGTGTCCTCTGACTATTTATATGTATATAAACCCTCAAACTACTCAAATATGTAGAAAAGGTTCAAGAGTTACAAATATAATCTTCTCATGTAGGAATGTAAACAGTTCAACTTTAGTGAGTCCCTTATGATTTTTCTTTCCTGTGCATCTTTTCATGCTTCTCTTGATTCTTGTGTTTTAAAGTCAAATTTTCTATTCAGCTCTGTTCTTTTCATCAAGAATGCTTGAAAGTCCTCTATTTCATTGAAAGCCCATTTTTCCCCTTAAGTATTATACTCAGTTTTGCTAGGGAGGTGATTCTTAGTTTTAATCCTAGTTCCTTTGGCTTCTGAAATATTGTATTCCAAGCCCTTTGATCCCTTAATGTAGAAGTTGTTAGATCTTGTGTTATACAGAGTCTATTTCCACAGTATTTGAATTGCTTCTTTCTAGATGCTTGCGATATTTTCTTCTTGACCTGGGAACTCTGGAATTTGGCTACAATGTTCCTAGGAGTTTCTTTTTTTGGATCTCTTTCAGGAGGTGATCAGTGGATTCTTTGAATATTTATTTTGCTCCCTGGTTCTAGAATATCAGGGCAGTTTTCCTTGATAATTTCATGAAAAATGATGTCTAGGCTCTTTTTTTTTTTTTTGATCATGGCTTTCAGGTAGTACCATAATTTTTAAATTGTCTCTCCTGAATCTGTTTTTCAGGTGGTTTGTTTTTCTAATGAGATATTTCACAGTCTTCTACTTTTTCATTCTTTGGATTTTGCTTTGTAATTTCTTGGTTTCTCATAAATCATTAGATTTCATCTGCTCCATTCTAATTTTTAAAGAACGATTGTCTTCAGTGAGCTTTTGAACCTCCTTTTCCATTTGGCTAATTTTGCCTTTTAAAGAAATCTTCTCCTCATTGGCTTTTTGGATCTCTTTTACCATTTGGGTTAGTCTATTTTTAAAGGTGTTATTTTCTTCTTCACTTTTTTGAGTCATCTTTAGTAAGCTGTTGACTTCCTTTTCATGATTTTCTTGCATCACTCTCATTTCTCTTCCCAATTTTTCCTCCACTTCTCTTACTTGATTTTCAAAATCCTTTTTAGGCTTCTCCATGACTTAAAACCATTGCATGTTGTTTTTGGAGGTTTTGGATGCAGAAGTCTTGACTTTTCTGTCTTTCTCTTATAATATGTTTTGTTCTTCCTCACTCAAAAGAATGGAAGAATATAAGTTTTCACCAAGAAAGTAACCTTCTATAGTCTTATTTGTTTTCCTTTTTGGTGCATTTTCCCATCCTGTTGCTGGACCTTTGAGTCTTCTGTCAAGTGGAGGGTATATACTTTAGGGGCATGAAAACTCTCTGTTCTTCCAAGGTAGCACAATCAAAGGAAAGAAGTTTACTCCTCTCCTGGCCTGGGCTCTGGTTTGGAAACAGTCACAAGCTTTTGTGGCTATTACTTGGGAGTGGTATTCCCTCTCCAGAGCCTCCACTGGCTCCACCACACCAGTGCTCTTCCTTACCCCAGGGCTGCCACTCAGGGCTGAGATCCAGATAAGCCATGCAATTCCCCCAGGGTCTTAAAACCTAGGGCTTGAAAAGTGGAGACTGTGCTGCAGTGACTGCCACTGCCCTTGGGCCAGGGCTAGGGCCAGACCCTGCCCCCTTCTCACCCTGATGAAATAGCTTGCTCACTGAATTTTGAAGCTGTCTTTGACGTTTATGGGTTGAGAAATCTGGGAACAACAACTGCTGCCTGTGATTCCATGCCTTGAAGCCTGCTCCAGTCCTATCCCTGCCCTGCAGCCCAGCAAAAGCTGAGCTGTGCTCCACTCTGAGTCCATGCGATAGACCTTTCCTGTCAGTCTTCCAGGCTGCCTTGGGCTGGGAATCTGTTTCACTTTGTTGTTTTGTGGCTTCTGCTGGTTTAGAATTTGTTTAGAGTCATTTTTTGCAGGTATTTTTTGGGCTATGCAGAGAGAGCTAGCTCAGGTCTGTCTTACTCCACCATCTTGTCTCCTCCCCTGGCTAAACTTCTTAAAAGACACTCTACAACAGTGACTCCCCTTTCTCTCATCTCACTTTATTATTAGCTCTCAGCATTCTGACCTGTGACCTCAACTTTCAACCAAAATCACTCTCTTCAAAATGACCAAATCTAATCAATGACACATTCCCAGTCTTCCTCCTTCTTGACTTCTTGACAGACGTTGACACTGTTGTTAACTCTACCTTGGGGGTCTCACAAGACTCTGTCCTTGGCTCTCTTCTCCCTGTATTATACTTCACTCAGCGACCTCATTGGTTCCCATAGATTTAATTACCATCCTTTTGTTGATGACTTTCTAATATGCTTATCCAGTGCTAATCAGTCTGTTGACCTTTAGTGTCTTATCTCCAATTACCTTTCAGACATCTCAAACTTTAATTTTCCAAACATCTTAAATTCAGTGCATCCAAAGCTGAACTTACTGTCTTGTCTCCTAAAAACTTCACCCTTACAAATTTTTCTATCACTATTAAGGGCACCACCATCCTCCTAGTCACTCAGACTCCAGTATTGGTGTCCTCTTTTACTCCTGACTCTCTCTCAGCCCTTCCTCTCTCCTCCTACACCTCCTATTTTCACTTTTTCAACATCTCTTTAATATTTCACTTTCTCTCTTCAGATACTGACATCATCCTAGTGTAGCTCTTTATATTTTTTAACCTGGATTTTTAGAAGAGCTTACTGATTGATTTGCCTGCCACAAGTCTCCCACCACTCTAGTCCATTCCTCATTCCGTCACCAAAGTGATTTTCCTTAGGTGCAGGTCTAATTATGTCATCTCCCTGCTCTGTGAATTCCAGTGATTTCCTATTGCCTCCTGAACCAAATACAAAATCATCTGTTTGATATTCAAGGTATTTATAATCTGCCACATCCCTACCTTTCCAGTGTTTTGACACTGTCCACTGTTCCTCCCCTTTAATCTTCAGTCCAGTGACCCTGATCTCCTAGGAGGATGAGGTACTCTGTTTTCTCAATTCCGGGTATTTTCTTCCAATTCCCCATGCCTGGAATGCAATCCAACCTTTTCTCTGCTTACTAGTTTCCTTCAAATCACAGCTAAAATCCAACCGTCAGTAGTAAGACTTTCTCAATTCTTCTTAATTCTAGCACCTTCCCTTTACTTTTCATTTTCTTATTTATCATGAATATAACATGTTTCTATATATTTATTTTCATCTTGTCTCTCCCATTAGATAGTGAACTCCTCCAGGGCAAGGACTAGCTTTGTTTGCTTGTATTTCTATGCATTCATAGCACTTAGCAGAGTTCCAAGAAAATTTAAGAAAGAATAAAATGCCCTATATGTAGAAAAATATTTATAGCAGGTCTTTTTTTTTTTTTTTTTGAAATAGAAGGGGCAAAGAAACAGAAGCTAAGCAGATGTCTATCACTTTGGAAAAGTCTGAAAATTTTGTGCTATAAGAATATAATAAAATATTGTTGCTCTGTAAGAAATGAAAATGCAGATTATTTCAAAGAAAACTAGGAATATTTGTTTGGACTAATGTGTAGTGTAGCATAAGTCCGACTATGTCACCCCTCTGTTCCTTCCATTCAAAAACCTCCAATGCTTCCATATAACCTTCAGGAATAAATACAAAATCTTGTGTTTGAGTTCTAAAATCTTTCATATCTTAGCCCCTTTCTACCTTTCCAGTCTTTGTAAACTTGACTCTTTTCCATGTATTCTATTACACATAGACACTGGCATCCTTGCTGTTTCTAGTAAACTACATTCCAACATGGGAGTCGTTGAATTTTCATTGGCTGTCCCTCATCTCTGAAATTGTCTTCTTCCTCATGTACACCTCCTGAATTCCCTCAAGTTTTAGCTACAGTACCATTCTCTGCAAGAATTTTTCCCAATTCTCCTTAATAACTTCCCTCTGAGATTAGTTTCCATTTCTCTCTTTGTCTCTCTGTCTCTGTGTCTGTCTGTCTGTCTCTCTGTCCTCTTCCTCTTCTTCTTCCTCCCCCATCTCAATATATACATATAGATAAGTGTATGTATGCATATGTGTATATTTATATGTGTGTGTACACACATACATATTGTTTGTACACAATTTTTCCCCCATGTTGTCTCTTCTATTAAAGTGTGAGCTCCTTAAGAGCAGGGACTAGTTTTCTTTGTAACCTTAGTGCCTATCACATAATACATGATTAATAAATGTTTTTTATACTCAACCTAAAGTGAAGAAAAACAAGAACAATTAATTCTATTAAGATCATCACTGTTAAAATAAACAATTTTGAATGACTTAAGAATTTTTATCAAAGCAACGATCAGGTTGTGTTTGTCCTTTGTTATTGAAGAAGACCATGACATCAAGATCATGATATGACTTAATACTTGACTTTGATTTGAAATGAGGGAGGGCTGTGCAAGGTCCACAGCCTCACTTTTTCCTCCAGAGTCATCTGGGTCCAGTGGCCTGATATTCATCAGGAGGACTGGAGATGACCCAGGATGCAATGTGGGACATTGGCCATTTTAAACTAAGGTCTTATCAGACTCTCATTTTGAGTGAGATACACCTATTCAACGAATAGACCTCTTTAAGTAGTTACTCAAGGGATGGTCCCTTTTAAGAAAAGAAAATATAAAAAAAAATCAAACTGGGAGGGCAAGACACTCAGCGTTCCTGGGTAAAAGAGAAATAGTTACTGTTTAGTAATTACATTCACTCTGTGCTAGATTTTCAAATGACCATTGATGAAGAATGCTATCCATCTCCTGACAAAAATATAATGGAGTGAAGATGCAGAATGAGAAATATTTTCACTTCTGGTGGAGCAGAAGGAAGTAGGTGAGAGAAGAAATAAATATTAAAAAAATTAAAAATAAAATGTAATTACTGAAAAAATTATCAAAGTATTACCTGCATTTCACCTTCTCTACGAGTGGGTATTTAGCTTGACACATTTGTTCTAGCAGTCTTCTTGTTCAGTTTATCAGCGTCACCTTCATTAGCAAGACAAGATTATCAGTTATGAAGTTATCAAGTAAAACGATGCTGCTCTTTGTTGTTCTTGTTCAGTCGTTCAGTTGTGTTTGATTTTTCATGACTTCATGAACCATAGTGCACTACCCTTCCATTTTACACACTCTCTTAAAGTCTGCCCTGGTTCATGTTCTTATAATTTTAACAATTCTTATTAAGCCTTAATCACTGAATGGGTACTGCCTCAGTCAAAGCAAGATTTATTAAAGACCTTAGCTTGAAGAGGCCAAGGTCCCCCACTGCATCCTAGGCCATCTCAGTTGTCCTGATCTATATATAGTCACTGGACTGAGATGGTTGGGGAAGAGGAATTGAGGCTGGTGGTTTTAGGCAACCCTTCTTCACTTCAATTCACTGTATGTTATGGTATCACCTCCCTATTGTCATGGTCATCTTTGAAAAAGAAGGACACACAGTGTCCTCCATGAGTAGAAAAGAAGCTACAGACCAAACTAGAACTGGACCAATGGGCAACATGACTTTTTCTTTCTTTCTTTCTTTCTTTCTTTCTTTCTTTCTTTCTTTCTTTCTTTCTTTCTTTCTTTCTTTCTTTCTTTCTTTCTTTCTTTCCTTCTTCCTTCCTTCCTTCCTTCCTTCCTTCCTTCCTTCCTTCCTTCCTTCCTTCCTTCCTTCCTTCCTTCCTTCCTTCCTTCCTTCCTTCCTTTACCTTAGTACTGTACACATAGAGCATCATACATTTACCTGTGAGTGTTGTGCCCAAAGAGAATGTAAATTTTAATCTCTGAAACATTTTTTTTTCTTAAACACCAGCCTTAATCTCAAATCACTCAGCTTCTTATAGATTGGACAACAATTCCCAGACAAATCCCTACTTGGTCATTATTTGAGCCCTGACTGAAAATAGCAATTGTTTTGGTTTTGGCCAGAAACCCTGAGGGTCTTCCCTTCCGAAATTGATTTTTTAATTAATTAATTTTTGACTAGGTCATTCTCTGCCTTAATTCTTATTAAGCCTTAATCATTGAATGGAGTTTGCCTCAGTCAAACTGAGATGTGTTAAGGATCTTGGCTTGAAAATGCTAATATCCTCCACTGCATCCTGGGCCATTTCCAATTGTCCTGATCTATATCCAGCCACTGAACTCAAATGATTCTGGAGGAGAAAGTGAGATTGGTGACTTTATGCTGTCCTCCCTCACTTAAATCAAATTCACTTGCATGTCATATCACCTCCCTGATGTCATGGTCCTCTTTCATAATGAAAGATAAACAGCAGCAGACAGCTCTGCATGTCTCATTTTTTGTGACTCCATTGATCAAAGCATACCAGACTCTTCTATGTTCTACTCTGTCTTGAAGTCTGTCCTGGCTCATGTTTGTTTTTTCCCATAATATTATCTATCAGTCTCATCCTCTGCTATCCCTTTTCCTTTTGTCTTCAATCTTTCCCAACATCAGAGTCTTTTCCAGTGAGCCCCATTTTCTCATTATATGGCCAAAGTATTTAAGTTTCATCTTCAACATTTGACTTTCCAGTGAATAACCTGAATTAATTTAAGTTTTTATTTATTTGACCTCCTTGCTATCCAAAGGACTTTCAAAAGTCTTCTCCAGCACCATAATTCAAAAGTATGGATTCTGCAGTGTTCCTCTTTCCTTATAGTCTAACCCACACCTACATTCCTACCGGAAAACAAAAAAGCATAACTTTGACTATAAACACCTCTGTAGACAAGATGATGTCTCTGCTTTTTAGTATACTGTCCAATCTTTTAATTTCCTGGCTGCAGTCACTTTCTGCAATGACCTTTGAGCCCAAGAATATAAAATCTGAGCCTACTTCCATTTCATCTCCTTTTATTTACCAGGAAGTGATGGGGTCAGTTGCCAAGATCTTAGGATTTTTTGCCCCCTTTCTTTATGTTAAGTTTCAAGCCAACTTTTACACTTTCTTCTTTCACCCTGTTCAAGAGGCTTCTTAATTCCTCTTCACTTTGTGCCATCACAATGTTATGATCTGGATAGTTGGAGCATTTAATTCTAGCTTTTGATTCATACAACCTGGAATCACAGTTAATATAATATGTATATAAATTAAATTAGACATATATAATTGTATGTGTAAATGTATATGTGTATGTATATATAAATGTATATAAATGCCTACAAATTAAATGTATGCAAATTTAATTAAATATAAATAAGTTAAATAAATCAGGTGGCAATAAGCAGCCTTTTACTTCTTTCTCAATCTTAAATGAATCAACTGGTTCTAACTATGGCTTCTAGGCCCACAAACAGATTACTCAGGAGACAAGTAAGATGATCTAATATTCTCATCTCTGAAGATTTGCCACATTTTGCTCACTCTGTTCCTAATCTCTCCTTTAATCAGATCTACCCAATTTGTCTCTACCTTCAGATTCAGTTCCATTCACATCCAGGGACCAATTTTGCCCTTAGTAAAAAGTATTTTAAGATCTCTAGTCTTGTTTGACATTTGACATAGTATCAAACTGCTTCTTACTGTTTGTGTCCTATACCTTATGTTTGCCTGTTCCCCTAGCCTACATTTGAATATCTTGTGCCTGGTAACCTAATCCCTCATATCTGATTGCATGAACTTTTCACTGATGCCTGATTCTGCTTCTAAAACTTGCCAGATCCATCAAGATTTGTGTGTCTACAAATAGTCCTGATGCTTTCACTGCTTGAATCTCAGTTTTGGATATTCACTCCAGATTATTCCTTAGTCCCACATGTATAACTTTGTCCTAGTCACCGCTTTACCAGTTTAAACTATTTTTTTTCCCTTTTGACTACAGTCCCTCCTTGTTTTGCTTTGGATGAGTGGTTCACAATTGCTGTCCTACATCCATATCTGGGGAATGGGACAATCCAGTACCATCTAAGTGATGAACAGGAATGGAGCAACCTAACCATCTCTTTGAATTCTTAACGTTTTTCAAGTTAAGCTCAAGTTCTACATTCTATAGAAGCCCTTTTCTTATACTTCAGTTGGTAATGTTCTCTCCAACTCAAAATTACTTTGTATTGCCTTCTACATACTTTATGCTTGCTTATCAATAATCATGTTATTTCCAAACCATACTACTCAGGTAAATCTACACTCTGTGATGACAGCAAATACATATTTTTTATCTTTCTGTTCCTAGCATTTAATATTGTTATAGCACATGTTATTAGAAACTAGACCTAAGAGTAGAGACTTGGGGACAATGGTGTCTTCCCTATATTAATGCCAATCCAGTACCTGCTCTACAACATAGTCTTAGAGAGCTGACTTAGAGCACTGAGATGTTAAGTAACTTACGCAAAGTCTTAGAATCAATGTGTATTAGAGGTATTCTTGAACACAGGTTGTTTTGATTCTGAAGCTTATTCTTTCTCCATTCCTCCTCTTTCATTTCTCCATAACCTGCCTCTCTACTTAAATTAGCATAATAATCTTAATATGTTAAATTAAATTAAGTGGAATGGAATAGGTGAAATAATAGAAGATGAATTTCAAAATCAGTCAATAAGTATTTCTAAAGCATTTACTATATGCTAGAATTGTGTTAAGAGGTGAAAGATTGATGGCTAGCTATGGACAGTGAGGAAAAAGTGAATGAGGCTTCAGTTTAGTATTTAATAAATAGACTTAAAGAGGCTCTTGGATGAAAATGTATCCAGAAAGAACATTGAATAAAGAAGAGGCTTTTATAAAGGTATCAGTGATGTCTGAGGCGTTTGCCACAGAAATCCTATTATTTACATACCAATTTTTTCAGTCACATCTGAATCTTTCAACATAATATGGACAAATATATCACAAGATTAGCAAATAGCATGCACTGATCATAAGCAGCAACTCAGAAATAAGTATGGAGAATATTTTAATTTCTATATATAAAATCATGCTATAGAATTGTTAGTGTTTCATATCCTTATCATGGTTTGTGAATATTAGCTTATACAGAAGCTTTTAATAGCTTCATGATTAACGAAAGCCACAGTTATACCATTTAATATAACAGGAGCAAAAGTATAATTATGATTAAGACTTTAAAGTTAATAGAAAATACTTTTAGCTGGTTCTTCCAATTTTGTGGACACACTTTATTAAATTGTGTGATACTGAACTGCAATAATTTATATTGTTATAACAAAAACATATTCACATTCATTCTTTCTATTTTTCTCATACATAAAGATTTAAAAGGCAGTATGGCTTAGTGTAATGGAGATAGCAAAAGATTTATATTTTGGAAGATATGGAATCAAGTCTCGATTCTGATATAGTCTGCATAACTCTAGACAAATCACTTAACTTCCCAGTATCCCTAGTAATACTAATAGAGTTCTAAATTGTTGGCAAGTTTATCTCCATCAAGGGAAGGAATTTTAACTGCAAGAGTTCTCTATACCAATAAAATCGTAACTGAACCAAAACAAACATGAGATTCTTGATATTCTGTCTAAATATTCTCTGATATTCTTGTATAAAGGATTTTATATTCTCAAGACCAGCATTCCCTTTTGCAAAATTATGGCATTCAGTGGTAGTTACTAGAATGCTAATAATAAGAATTTCTCCTTCATTCAGCATCTGTAGTTCATCAATGAGCATTTATTAAGCATTTACTTCACACCAAACATGGTGCTGAAGTGCTATAGATAAAAAGAAAGTCCTGCCTTCAAGTTGCTCATATTACAAAAGCATAGTCTGTTAACACAATTGATCATACAAAATAAAATGCACTCAGTTTTAGGAAAATAATATAAAGATTTCAAGTGGATATAACTACAGGGACATTTCTAGACCCTCTTTTAGTTGAGTTTCATTTGATGTGTGTGTATATATGAATACATATATACATATACTTACATATACATATATACACACACACATATATAGATATAGATATAGATATAGATCTATATATATCTATGCCAGAACTACACAAGATGTCAAATCTCTTGGTAAGATGTGAATCATAACATAATCATGGCAATAAATAGCCATGAATTACTTTCAAAAATAAATTGATTATGTAGTGCTCTACTTCACGGTCTACCTTTAGCTGGATTGTAAACTCTTTTCAGCCAACCTCAATCAATTTTGAGATTTCCACTTAGAATGGATGTTCAGATGGCCTCCAAGGATAGCTTTTGGACACTGTTGGTGTTCCATTTCTAGATGAGTTCACGTTATAATAGAACTGGATACATTATATAAGTGCTACAAATTAAAAATATTTACTGTATATGAATACCCTCCCAGTGACTGTGAGGAAAGTTTTAATTCCCACCGCATAATGGTCTATTTGCCTCGAGTGTTTCAGAATGGTTCAATAATCACTAGCCATGTGTGCAGTTTGTTGAATTATTTAAGCTTATTTCCAGGGGGAAAAAGACAGGGAGGAAGGCAACTGATTCAATGCAAATGAAAAGCTTTTGAAGCTCCCTATGGTGAAGATGTGATTACAGTCAGACAGTTAATAACCTAGACTTAGAAAAATCTGAAGGTTTTAAAACTGTCTGGCCAGTCAGTAAATGAGGTTTTTCCACACTATTGACCAAATGCCATGTGCTTGTAATGGTTGCAGATCTGTTTGGAGTTTGAGTGGACCCACAAATGAAACAAGAAACCACGTTCTTGTACTTTCCATGATTAAGAGAGGGAAAAATTTGCACGAAATCTCAAAGGTTTTTCTTTTGCTCATGCAGTAGTGTATGTTAAATTATAACTTGCTATTTCCCAGCTAGTTATAGTTGTATGAGGAACTAGTCATGCATCTTTCATTGAAGATGAACAAATTATGGTTGCTTTTGGGGTCGTCATTCATAACTGTTTTGACTGCCACCTCTTGCCTTTTCTGGGCATTAAAGCTATCTTTGAACAATTGTACAAAATACATCACTAACATGTGAACAGAAAGACATTCTTGCTGGTTGAGTAAAGGAAGAGAAACATTCAAGTACCTCAAATATTAGGCATCACATTGGACTAGAAACTCCAAATAAATTCTCTTTTTGGACTCTATTCAGAACACACACACATACATACACATGCACACACATATATACATACACATAAACACACATTTGATATATATATATGTAGTTATAATTTCATTTTATTTTATATTGTGTTCTGATATTCATTGTTGTGTGGAACTTCTCAGTGGATTATGCCAATGGAGCTTTAGCTCTGTCAGCTTGTATTAATTACGACATATTTTATAGTAGAGATTTGGTTATGGACTCTGCCTATCCAGATATCAGCAAGTTAAATCTGGAGAGACTCATCATTAGAAGTTTTAACTCTCTTGTAGCTTAAGGGTAGCAAATTAATTAAAGAGGGACATCTCAGTATTATGGACAGCTTTGCTTGGGTCAAACTCAAGAGAATCTGAATTCAAATTCTGCCTCTGACATTACCATATGACCTTGAGCATTTGCTCAAGTGATACAAGTGATTTCACTTATATTTCCATTCTGTCCGTCTGTGTTCATCCTTTGTTTTTGAAAAAGACCATGACATCAGAGAAATGATGACATAATTTGCACTTGACTTTGTTTTGAGTGAGGTAGAGCTGTGCAAGGTCACCAACCTCACTTTCTCCTCCTGAGCCATCTGAGTCCATTGACCAGGTATTCATCAGGATAAGTGGAGATTGCCCAGGATGCAATGGGAGACCTTGGCCTTTTTAGTCTGAACTTTTCAGGTGCTCACTTATAGGGAGGTAACGTTCATTGAATGAACAGGCCTCTTTAAGAAGTAGTCATGAAATGACCTTTTTAGTGTACAAAAGAAAAAGTACCTCTATTAATCAATCAGTCAAAGACAAAGAAGGAGCAAACAATCTGTCTTCTTAATGAACTTGAATTGTGTAGCAATTTATCTATTGTTTAATGAAAGATAAAGACAAAACGGTCCCTGCTCTTATATATTCTCTAGGAATGTGTTTATTGATTGATACATTTCTTTAGAATGTAAATTTTTTTTGAAAAGAGGAGTGATTTCATTTTTGCTTTTGTATCCCCAAAGCCAAGCTGCAGTGTCAGGCATATAGAACGTGCTTTAAAAAGTTTGGTTATTGACTGATTAATTTATTTCACCTCCCCCTACCTCTGGGCAATTCCCCAGATATTACTGAAAATATAGTTTGTTTACAGAGGGAGGTTGGTCCACTTAGGAAGTACAGAAATAAGTATTTATGTTGTATATATTACAAATAGTGATAGACTGACATCATGGCAAAAGAGGAATATTGACAGTTGATATATATTCATAGTTTTCTTATAAGCATAAGCAAAGTGCCTCTATGCATATTGGTTGCTCAAGTGTGTCTTAAATATGATTTTGAAAATTAGTGCATTTCAAGCACTCTTCACAATGTGGTCAATGAGAAGGTTGATTCATCCTTAGGAGAAATAAATAACACAGTAATTGAGGTGCTTTTTCTTTGTTTTTAACAAGGTCAAGCTGGTCTTAACTATCTAGTTGTTTTAACTGAAAATACTGATTAATTCAGAAAGACAGTATAAATGGAACTTTATATTGGAATATTATTTCAATTCTATTATAATGAAATGTTATACAGAAGTAAGCAGATTGTATCTAAATATTTGTAATATAAGGACTATTATCCCCAGGAATGAGGAGAAAATAATAAGGAATAATGAAGAAATTGAGTCTGAGAGAAGAGAAGTAACTTGTATGATCATAGATTTGGAGTTTAGGGACATTAGGTGTTATATGATACAATCTTCACATTTTACATGTGAGGAAATTGACTCTAAGTTTAAGTGATTTATCCAGGATCATATGTCTCATCTGTAACTGAGGCAAGATTAAAACCCTCTACTTTCTGACTCCCCATCTAGCTCTCTATCCAATTTTACACACTGCCTTGATCAGTGGTTTGATTAAGGTCACAAAACTGGATAAACTGTGATTTGGAACCAAGTGTTTTGACTCCAGTTTGATCAATTTTCCCATCACTATACCACACTTCCACTGAAATTGCATATGTATTTTAGAATGCATGTGTGTAATAATTTAATAAGATTATTAGAGATAATTGGAGATTGATGAAGTTAACAGTGTAAATCACGCTTTTTTCCACTTTGCTGGAAAATGATATTCCTCTTCTAAAATTATATTTATATAGAACAAACTTTGTTTAATTTTTTAAAAAATCCCTCAGACTATGAACATACTCACAGTAGAAGAACGATTCTAACTCCTGCTATGATATCCACTTTAAACATCATGATTTTGTCCTGTCCCTGAAAATTTTGATCACTTTTTTCTTTATTTTATACCATTTGAATACCGAGAACCATGATAAAGAATCTCCATTTTAAAGAGGGAAAATGTGGGCAGAAAGGGAATTTAAAGATTCTAGGGTGTCAGTAGTGAGTTCTTCCAGGCTGTAAGTGATGGGATCTCTGCTGAATTGTCAATGATGTCAGGTTGTGGTAATTTTATATCCATCTTCAGAGGAGAATCTCATTATTCACTCCTCTTTTAAACATGTATAATGCCATAAATCATGCAAGGAAAATCTTTAAAGGGAGAGAAGATGAATTGTATTGAAAATACAGTGTCTTTTAAGTAGTTGATCTCATTCTCCCCAATCAAATTATTATTAAGATGCTTATCTCAAAAAAAAAATCTGACTTTTTTATTTCCTATAGTCAAAGTGTTGACTGTTTTCCCCTCAGATTTAATCAGTGGTATTTTGACAAAAGGCATCATCCATCAAGTGTATGAACAATTAGGAAAGAAAGCAAGCCAGTCATGTAATAAGAATGGGATACATTGGATGGAAAACCTCAGTATTTGACTAGTGCTCATGGGGTCATTCAATAGGAAAGTCCTAGAGGAAGTCATAAGTATATTTTTTGGATCCTTTATAGGGAGTTTATGGAAAGACATGGGGAGGATTGGCAAAATATAAGAAAATGTAGGTAGGATCAGAGGATCCTAGAATTAATAGAACATCAGAGCTGAAGAGGACTTTATCCATCATTGATCAAAGTAAGCTTTGTTCATGCTACACTCCAAATGGATTATGCCAACCTCTCACTGTGAATGAACACAGATGCCATACCAGGACAGTAATTCTTCTTACAAATGGGTTTTGCAAAAAAACATTTAGAGAGAAAAATAGCAAAAATAATGTGTTCGCAATAGAGAATAAGAAGAGAATAAGGCTAAATTAACTCTACATCTCCCAAGTTTTATGTTGCCAGTTTACTGTTTTCTGTAAATTTATTCAAATGAAGGTTGGAAAAGAACAAACTTCCATACCTGTTATAGTTTTGTCTTGTACTGGACTATATAAACTTGAATTTAGACCATGGATGATTGAAATGAGTGTATGTATATATATATATGTATATTTACACATGTATGTATATATGTACATATATACATGTATGTATATATGCATATGTGTTGTGTTTGTTTGTGTGTTCCAGAACATTGTGGAGAATAAAAGTATTACTTCAAGATAGGATTCATCAGGAGATATTTTCCAAAGTTTTATTTTCAGTTTAAGCTTTTAACCCACTAAGTTAGCTCAAAGTATTTAATGTGGCATGTTTTCTGCCCGTAACAGAAATTGTCTAAGATGCCCATACAACAACTTTTTTTTTTCCTGTGGGCATTCACCCACACTGTTTCTTCAAAAACAGAGTGACATGGAGTGTTGAGCTGACATAGCACGTTAGGAAATATACACACTCATCAAAGGAGGATGAGTCAGCTGGGAAAGAAGGATGAGATCTGCCCATGTGAAATGACATTATCGTCATATGGAGGCAGGCACATCTCCAGAATATAAAGCCTTAGTTTTTGATGAAGCAGTTGAGACAAAAGCATGGAGTTTTCTGTACTCGTTGCATATCTACTCACCCTACCTTAAGTAATTTCCTTCTGCTTTGAACTTTGATAGCCCAACAGATCATCCCTCTTCTTTTGGCTATCACCCACACTACAGGATTTTGGTAACAGTCTAACTGGCCATTGGGTGACTTCTTTGCACCATCCATTCCCAGATTTTTCTTTCTCTAACCAGGAATTTCCTTATTTACTAGTATTTACTGATCCTGTGTGGAAAGGTGGGGAGGAAGTGGAGAGCAAGGGGACACAGCCAGAGTGACACATTCCTTATCTGTAAAATAAGGACATTACTTACCATTCTATCTACATTATGGGGTTATTATGAAGTGGACTTTCTTAATGTTGTTCATACCATGTACCTCTTTGACGGTATGATGAAGCCTCAGGACCTATTCTCAGAATGATATCATTAAATAATAAAGCAAAATATATAGGATTACAAAGGAAATACTATATGATATATCCATATAAGCATATAGGTATCCACACAAATATGTATATATGCATATATCTATATATAAATATGTATACATATCTATTGATTGACAGATAAAAATCACTGATGCCAAGTCAAGAACCTCTGTTTAATAAAAAAAAAGTTAAATAAGAAAACTATGAAAACGCTTAGAAAAATATGACCCTGCTAATTGTTATACAGCCAAATGTAAAGTAATATCATTATAATTATTTGTCTGTCTCATTTTAATATATAACAAATTTCTCCTAGTATCAAGGATTCTTACTGGAAAAAAAGATTGTCCTAATATTGAGAGACAGCGGGTCATTGGATAGAGGGCCAGCATCAGAGTCAGGAAGCCCCAGATTCAAAGCTGTCTTCTGGTACATACTAATTGTATGATGCTGGACAAGTTACAACCTCTCAGGGTCCTTAGACAATTATCAGTTATGAAACGGCATTTGAAACTGATCATTTCAGTTCATCATTGTAGGGAGTTTCTGCATTTCCTTCAGTGACAAAATCGTAGGTCCAGACCAAATAAATCAGTAAATAAATATGTTTCTAGAAATCAGATGACTATATTGGTATGAATTATCAGATAACAATTCAAATTTCCACTTGAATTTGCCTATGTAAACAGTGTTAATTTGTAACTAAAAAGACCAAAGTTTCAGAAAACCCTGAATACAGGGGACATAGGTAAAGTTTTCTCAGAAATGGTTTCTTTCATTTGCCTTTTCCTTAAACTCTAACAAAAAGAGATATAGTTATACATATTTCTTTCTTGGGCTTAATGTTTTATTTTTAAGTAGAGATAACAAAGAACCATATTATTAAAATTATACAGCAATGAGTTCTGCCACAATCATAATAAAATTTCAGGTAACTTTAGAAACTTAACCTATCTCGAGGGAAAAAAAGTTTAGGGCTAACTTTAAAAAAAAAAAGCAGAGAGGTTACAGAATGCTAAATAAAATGATCTTTTGGTTAGATGAAAGAAAAAATGGAATAGAGAACACAAAGGACATGGGTTATAAGTGACATACTCATTCCTTCCCCACATATTGCCATGAACAAATACCGAATATTCTGCTAAAAGTTAGAATTCTCAATTCTGTGAAGCTATTGCCCCACAAACTGAGATGAGAATGGAACCAAATGGATGCTGCTATAATGGTGTTTGAGTCAAGCTGCATACTGCAAAATAAAAACAGCACTGGAAGCAATAAAGTCCTTTGATGGCTCACAGGTTACATCCTTGTAGCCTGAAATCTACATATATTCAGTATGTGCACAGGTACCACCCACACATGAATATAGAGAGAGATAGTTACAATTCAGCATTTTTATCATGAATATGCACCATAGCCTAATGTGTAAATGGAATTGGACAAGTAAAACTGTGGCTTCATCCTTTTCAGTTGTGAAAGGAATGGAAAAATATCTTATTTCTAAATGGCAAGCAAATCTATCATTTGGCAATGAGAAGCATGTGTACATTACTTTTTCCCCTGGGTTTTTAAGGTTGTGATTGAAGCAGGAATTTCCTCATCTGAGACTGTTCTCTGTACAGACAGTGTGTTGTTGACAAATGTCAGTTTCAACACCAAGAGAAACTGCACATTGTAAAAACAATCAACCAAACAGGCAAGTCCATTCCTCCTGCGTGTGTCGTTTTATCCATTTGCAAGTTGGAAGAAGGTGAGTGGTACTCTTGATTCATTCTTTGAAGAAAACCTGGCAACAGAGGAATTTGAAAAGGTCAGTATGGGGAATAACCAAGAATTTGCATGGATAAGCTTAAACTAGGTTTAGAAACAAAATGAAAGGTGCTACGATTTCAGAGAATGAATTTAGTCACTATCCTTTATTAAGTGAAAACGGCTATGTTTAAAGTCCAAGAAAATGCTGAAAATTTCAGAAATATACATTTGAAAGCACTAGCAAAAATGGATTACTTCACATTACATATTTGAGCAACACTCCCCTTCTCCCCTGTCTATAACAGGTGTGGCTAAATTGTAAGGCATTAAAAGCCTAGATTGTTCATTAATAAAGGAAGAAGCAAGCCTGTAAATCAACAAGGGACTCCTAGGGAGTTTTATATTAGGCAGTAATTAAATAATAGTTCATGTTGCTTTCTTTCACTGGGAATTACATCCTTTTCACCTCTCCTCTGCTGAAGCAGAGACATCCATTACGACGAGTAGCTACAACACTTGTCAGATCTAATCATCTCCAAACAGCTGAAGGCCAACTGACGTGTACTCTCTTAAAGCATGGCTTCTTCTCCCCCAAAAGCCCACTGTCCTTTCACGTGCATGTAACAGTCAAAAGAGATCACATCACAACGATGAGGAAAAACAGAAACATATGGTATAGAGGGCCCTCAGCAGGAGATGGCTAAAATGCCATGGTTCTCCCATAAACAAAATATATGCAAAAATGTGTGTTCACAGAGGATGTCAGCTTCGGTGATGGGAAATAATAAGCCTGCAAAGGAAGATAGAGTTTTACTGTGGCTACAGTTACCTAGGAGTCTGTATTTTTAGTTTAATTTTTTATTACTCTATAAAGTGGAACACCAGAGTAAGCTAGTCCCAGGTAGTTAATTATGCATAAGCAGTTGCAAAGTTCGATTTTGCCGTATAATATTGAGCCACATAATATTCTTCACCATGCATTTTGCTCATGCCTACTGCAAGCTTCCCCATGACAGCTGAATTGCAAACTGTAAGTGACTTTACTCGCCCATTCCTTCCCGAATCCCAGCACTAGAAAATTGAAGATGTAAAAAAGTAGGGAGTTATAAATTTGCCACATCTTCACTGAAAAACAAGCATTCATCTTTTCAGAGCTATATTAACTCCAGAAAACATGCTAGGCATTCTAGATGAGACTCTCTCTTATCTTACTGTGTCTTTAAAATATGGATCTATATCAAGAAAACTGTGTTAACTGGATTCTTTTCTCCGCTCCCCCATACCTTCCCTTTGGTCCATCCCTGTTTTAAGTTGTAATTACCCTGCTGTGAGAAATTCCAGAATTTGCCAGTGAACACGCAAAGTGTTCCTTCTCTTTTGACCCAGTCCTTTTGTGTTGGGGGCAGCTGTGACGTTGTCAAACTGTACAACCTCCTATTTGCAGAAAGGACTCTGAAATTTATTTCCTTTTGCTTTAACATAATACATTCGGAGATGTTTGAAGGCAGAAAGAAATACTCCTTGTTTCCTCAAATTACCTCTAACTAACTTAGTTATCCGTGTTAAGCAAGCTATTATTATTAAATTTCTAGAGACACTACGTAGCCTTTCCTTGGAGATAACTAAAATTGTGGAAGAAAAAAAATATAGAACCAAAAAAGAGAGAGAGAATTTCTTTAGTCAGGTAAAATGATTTCACAATTTTAAGTTTAAGGTATGAAAAGAAAATCTCCTCTAATTAAAATGATCACATATTGTTCTATTGGAAATTGTTTTTTCTAACAGAATCTTTGAAATTCTCTTTCTTACCCCTCACCATCTGTGCTGATTGGCACAGTTTTAACCGACATTTGAACAGTAAGGTAGAAAACTTGTTTGTTATTTTAGGAGGAAATTGTATCAGGTCATCTCATTTTAACTTCAAACGGAGGATCCCTTACTGAAAAGATGCCTGGGATTAGGATACAGCCTCCACAATTTAGTATCTGTCTAAAAACTTTGGATATATTTTTTTTTTCCTGTCTGTTGGCAAGCAACTAGTGTAAAAGAAAAATTGGCTCTCACTAGACTTCAAATGCTTAAGCTGATTTCTTGACTAGTTGACTTCATTTTCATGGTAAAAATCAACTATTGAAGTTCATGGGGAGTTCAAAAGCTCCCATTAGTCTTAACCCTGTAATGATTTTGTTGAATCCAATTCCCTCCTCTCTATTCCCATTACCACTACCTCCTCAATTCATCTTTCATATTGCTGCTAGAACAATCTTTCATATCCATGGATCTGCTCATGTTTCTTTTCTATCCAAAAACTACAATGACTCCTTATTACTCACTGAGCAACATTCAAACTGTACTCCATAGTATTCTTTCCATACTTTCTATGATCTGGCAAAACCCTTATATCATATTACTCCCCAGAGCAGGTACCGTCACATTTTGCACTTAGACTCAGGAGCAAAAGCTGTCCTGAGGCCAACAGCATGGTATGTCCCCTACAAATCCTGCTGACTGGAGAGGTTTGAAGAGATTGAGGAGTGTTAGGAAGAGAGAGTCAGGGATGCATTAATATGCCAACTGGTAGCTTCCTATTTTTACTGATTATTTTTGCTAAGTTTTAGGTTAAGATACTTCTATACTGCTAAAGGGCTTCAAATGTTATTACCATCTTCTCAAATCTTGCTCATTGGGATTAGGCTCCAGTTCTCCTATCCCAGCTATGATTCTGTTACTCTCCTGTCATCAGATTGAAACTTCAGTCCTATCCTTCTTTGTGTCAATTTTAGTCTAGTAACTAAACCTAAAATACCCTCCCTCATTCTTTTGATTCATTGAATTCCTGTCTATCTTTTGAAGCAGCTACATGGTACTATGGATGACTTGACCCACATTCAAATCTGGACTTATGTGCTTACTAGCTATGTTACCCTGGACAAGTCATCTAACCTCTGTCTGCCTCAGTTTCCTCAACTGTAAAATGAGCATATAAATATAAACTACCTCATGTTGTGAGGATCAAATAAGATTTTTGCAAAACTCGTGACATCAATGCAGGACACATTGTAGACATTCAATGAATGCTTATTCCTTCCATGCTTTAAACCAAAATCAAGCGCTGCTTTCTCTAGGGAGCCTTCAATCAACCTCATATGCTAACAAATTTCCTTCTGAGTTCTTAGATAGCACTGTGTTTTATTTCTCTTTAATGTACTGTATGTATAATATTATGTAGTATGTGTATTGATGTATTACCCCTTTATAGAAGATAAAGATGCTTAATCTTAACTATGTTCTGTTGCTCCCCACCTGACACAGTGCCATTTATACAATAGGCAACTTCATATGTTTTCTGAATATGTTTTGCTCCATTGATGAGGGTTAAGAATCATCCTTGTTAGTTTATAAAACCACATTATCAGAATTTCTTATATTTTTCTTTGACAAGACTTTGACATCAGACACCCTTATTTGTGGTGGTAGCTGAATAAAATGAGCTCTTGACTTAAAACTACTTGATATTTATTTTCTATTTTTCATTGAGGACAATGGCTATTTCACTTTTATTTATGTTTCCCCAACACCTAGCTGGCAGAGAGTACAACTTAATAAACATTAATTAAATGGAATTGATAAGTCAAGACAATGGAAAGTAGTTTCGGTTTGGTGTTGGAGGGCTTAGCTTCTTCTCTCTCTTCCCACCTTCCCAACAAAAGATATAATAATATCTACCTCACAGAAGAGTCTTGACAAAAGTCCTCTGCAAATCTTAAAAGTGTCATATAAAATTGAGTTTATATTTTTATCTATTAACTTAGTGTGTGTTCATCCTTCATTGCCGAAGAAGACCAAGCCATCAGAGAAATGATGACATGACTTACACTTGACTTTGTTTTGAGTGAAGGAGGGCTGGGAAGGTCACCAGCCTCACTTCTCTTCCAGAGCCATCTGAATCCAGAGACCAGATATTCATCAGGATGACTGAAGATGAACCAGGATGAGGCAACTGGGGTTAAGTGAGTTGCCCAAGGTCACACAACTAGTGAGTATCAACTGTCTTAGGTGAGATTTGAATTCAGGTCCTTGTGACTTCTGCACTGGCGCTCTATCCACTGCATCACCTAGCTGCCCTACATACATACATACATGTACATAATAAAGGGACTGAATAAACTGACATCAAATATTTTTAGCTTTAAATCTATGCTCCTATGAATCTTTATGGAGTTCAAGTACAAATCAGATAACTAAGGAAGGTCTTTATCTCCCTCCCTTACACTTTTTAAAAACCTTGAATAATAGAAATTATTATTTCCACTTATTTTCAATACCCCAAACTTCAAAGTACAGACCACAGTGAAATTAGAATTCCCCAATATAGTACCCACTAGCAGTCTTTTGAGTCATTTTAGACAACTAAAAGGCAAATATTGATTTGAGAATATTCAGATAAGCATTTTAACACCCTCACAGAATTTTGAAAATATCCTAAGTTTATTTCTTAATTGGAGAATGAAAGCATCCTTCTGGGGATGGACCTCTGTAGTACTGAGCTCAAAATACTCCTCAAATATTTCTCCCTGCAGATAACATTCTTCAGGGAGAAACAAAATGAGAGTATTTAGTGCAATAATATTCTATATTCCTTTTTAGAGACTTCATTCCAGGGAGTGGGAAACCAGAAAAATGAACTTTAGGTAAAACACTGACTTCTTATGAAATGCCTTTGATTCTAGCACAGAAGGTGCCCACAGCATTCTGTTATGGCCCTTATTTATCTTTAAATGCTTAGTGTACTCACAAAACCCTGGCCCTGAAGTGCCTTTTTTCTGGAAGCATAGCCTTTCCTAGACCTCTGGCAATTTTGCTTCAGAATGTAGAACCAAGGGGCCAGGTGGACAGTGCCAAACGAAAGGAAAATGCAGGGCTGTACAATTACTGAAATCCTGCAATAATGGAGGCAAAAACAGGAGGTTTTGCCTGAACTGACCAGTAATTGTTTTCCATACAGTAAAGATTGACTTGGAATGAGTTGCGTAGAAAACTATTTTTCAGCAGCCAGCAAAAAATGATTTAATTTTTTTAAACTCTTGAGCATATAACCATATTTTCACCATTTTAGTGAGTCTGATTTTGCACATTTAGCGGATGAACCTAGGATTATCCAATATTTATAATTCAGCCAAAATATTCCAAATTCAAATCCCTGAGCAAAAATGACATCATAAAACAAATCCAAAGTCCTTATTCCTTGTTATTTATGCAAATGTAAGTTTTTGTAATATTTACTTAAGCTTCCCATCCCCTCCTAGATACTCAGAGCATTAAAAACAGTAAATTAACTATTCTGCAATGGACCCTGAATTTAGAAATTCTAAACTTTCCCTAAGAATTCCCAGAGAATGGTTTGGAGAATTTAGAAGAATATTAAACATCCACACAAACACACACACATACATGTACACATACTCAGACTGTAGATGATATTGAAAAAGGGAAAGAAAAAAAGCTAACAAAATCACTTTTGTTTAATTATAGCTGTTATTATTTGGGGAAATAATATTCCTGAAATAATTCCTTTATACTTTTCTTAAATTATTTTAGATCCACAAAAAATTAAAAATATTTTCAAGAAAGTTATATCTTGCTAAGGAACAAATCCATTTTCTTGGCCTCATCAAACTTCATGTGAATGCAAAATAAATCCATCTTTTTATTTTTATATAACATTATTGTGCAATAGCCTATGGAATATGGAAATACTGAGTAATTTCATATCTTATTTGATCTCCTGAAAATGAAAAGACTATGAAAATCTGACTAAATGCAAGTGGCAGAATCTTGCTGAGTGTGTTTCATAGATTTCATGATATTAAAGACTTTTCTGTTGCTGAGCCATGATGTCACATCCATACTTGTGTGCATAATTGTATTCTCTTTTCAAAGATGCTGCTTTACTAAAGTCAGCTGTGAAAATGCCATTCCTGGAAAGATTTGGGATAGAGAAGGCCATTTTAAATCCCTAACACATACTGTTGTGAAAGGAAATCATTCTAACCTTTGTTTTTCTTCAACATAGGGGTTTGAGTTGTACAATATTTAGTAGGAAATAATAAAATGAGTGTAAATGATATTGAGTTTTCATTTCCAGCAAACTGCAAGTGGTTAGTAACTACAGAGGCATGAGACTGATAGTTTGCATATGTCCAGGATGACCTGATGCAAAAGGTAAACTTAAATAAAAGGGGAACTATACCAAGCAGGGAAAGTCAGGGAAAAGAAATTATTTTGATAAAATCAGATCACACCCAATACTCCCACCTTTCAAATGGTAGAAATCATTTAATTATTCCTACCACCTTAAGTAAAATTAAATATCTCTTAAGAACATATTTTTCCTTTTCTTGTTTGATTTCTCAAATGGAGATTGTGCTATCAAAATTGTAAGTCCTCCTCTTCTTCTACTCTTTTCTCTATGCCTAACCCCCAGTCTATTTCCAAATAAAGACTTCTTTAGTGCATGGATACAGAGCAGGCAAAGCTGCTGGAATACCACTGTATTGTTTTTTTTTTCTCTTTGTGAAAAGTTTGCCCATACATTTTCATGCCTAAATAATAAAAAATATCCAAATGAGATCATAGTTGACTAAGGAATAAACTTAGTAAACAAATGGGAAAATTAGAGCTCCAGCAAAGGCTTGACACTTTGGTTAAGGTAATCCATTATAAGGATTCATAGATAAATATTTCTGTTCAGGGAACTGCGAATGTTTGAGTCTAAAGGGAGATAGGGAAAAGCCTACCTTTTGATTGGAAGACTCAGTTAGCACCTTCATATGTGAAAGTATTCAGAGTAGGACTTAGTGTTTGCCAGCAAAAAAAGTATGTGAGAACAGAATCTTAGGCTAAGAGAATCCATGATTCTTATAGTTTACTGTGTCAAAACACATGTGCATTAAGTCACTTACCATATGTTTTTTTAAAAAATATATTTATTTATTTGTTTTTAGGATTTAACATTCACTTCCATAAAATTTTGAGTTCCAAGTTTTCTCCCCCTCACACCCTTACGTTCACCCCAAGATGGTGTGCAATCTGATATATACCCTCTGAGTTTTAAGTCACAAGATGATTGCAGACCTCCAAAGAGCAGATTCCTAAGGCTTACAATTTTTATGGATGTCTTGATGACAGATCATTCAATTAGCTGAGTTTAAGTTAAATATCACATATACATGTACAGCTGTTCACAAAAGGGATACAAGCATGGCATAGCTTTTTTAAAAATTTGTATAGTATTTAAAAAGATAAACCAAACAATGTGAAGATCACCAATAAAGTTAATTATAATAAAAATGAATAGATCTATTCTAATTAATTTTTATATAAAACTTGTAATTTCACACCCCCTACTGTTTTCATTTGACAGGTAAATGGTTGAAGACAGAAGACTTATTATAGATTTTACATCCAGCCCAGGAGGATTTGGACTGATTCCATTGAGCAGGTTCAGGTCAGCTAAGTCCTTTCCTTCAAAGCATCATGGATGTCTCTGAGCATCATTGCAAGCTTGTTCTGGCGGTAAGCCAGGCTTCAAAAGCCTTTCACTCTGCAGTCACTGACTCACTAATGGGCAACTGCAGGCTTTCTGATTTTCCTTTCGTTTCATGTGTTCATTTGACATAAATTTAATTAAACCAAATCTGGTGTTAAAGCAAGAAGAGATAAAAGTGATATGTCTCAAATTAAAGAACTGTGAAAGATACAGGAAATAGGACTTTTTCCCCCTTGTTTCTATAAAATATTGTCAATTTTAGTAAGCTCACTACTTAAAGTCTGCAAAAACTATACCACTATGCATTATTAAGAATAATGTGTATCCAGGGTTAGATGAAGGTCCTGGCCCCATATTCTCTGTAGTAAAACCTTTCAGAGAATGCTTCTGCTTTCTTTCATACTCACACTTCAGGTAGTCACCTCTTCACGGGATATAAGACAAGTTTGCCCTTCTGCTGGGTACATATCTATAGTTGTTCGACAGCTCAAAAGCATACAACAGCAGAAACATGAAAAGATCACATATTAAATATAAAAATCATCATTTTTCAAAGGTCTCTTTTAGTTTTTACTTAAGGCTAAAGAGGAGATTGTGAGAGTGAAAAAGATCATGCTGTTTAAAAGGTTCCATTTAATTGCTTTGAATGCTGCTTTAGGAAACATCCAAGTTTTTGCTTTTAAAAAAAAATCCTCTTTTTTTTCCACGAAAAGAAATCTCAGGATGGAAATATACTAATATGGGCTGAAAGAGGTTTAGCAATCTAGCCAGAGGTACTCTGAACCAATGATGTTTCGGTTCTTATATGTGTGCAAAAATCATATGTAAGAACAGGATTTAGGATGTTAGTTATAAAATACTCCACTGACAAATAAGATAGTACAAATCATGACAGCTCCCTTTTCTGTCATACAATAAGGTTTATATAGTGTTTTCCTCATCCCAACCCTGTGACCTAGGTTTTACCCATATTATCACCCTCATTTTGTTGACAAAAACATATAACTTCCAGCAAGTAGCCGATAGACAAAAATCATAAAAATCATTAAGGTTACAATTAGAGGAACTGAATTCGAATTCTCATACTTCTATTTTCTAACTGTATAATCTTGTGGCAAAACCTTTACTCTTTCTCGATTTTGAGTTCCATATCCTCAACTTTAAAATGGTGGGTTAGAAATCTAAAAGTAATTCCAGTTCCAAATAGTATCACCATATAGATTACTGAGAAAGTATATATAATTTTACGTAATCTTATCTGCTAATGTCACTTCTGTTCTATAATGGAAGATTTGTGTGATAAAGGATGATCGTAGTTTCGTGAGTGTGTATGTGCGTGCATGTATGTATAAGTACTTAAAACATCACAAACTCCTTCCATTTATTCCACAGAAGTGATTTACAATGTAATAATTCATATATACAATATATATCAACCATAATTTCTTAGGATATTGATCTTCACAAACATATGACTTTTTTTTATTTTCTAGATCACTGAAAAGTCTTAGTACTTAGGGAAAAAAAATCTTGAAGTATTTTTAGGCCAAATGGTATTTGGAATGTAAAACACTTAAAAGCACACAAGTTTCTTCATTTTGAGGACATGCGGCCTATGTTCTGCCCATCCCATAATATTTTGTATTTATCTCACATCTGTTTGGTATTTGCCTATCTGTTCACATGTTCTTTTCTCTCAGTAGAATTGAAGCTCTTTGGGGGGCAGGGATTGTTTATTATTGTTGTTGCTTGTGAATATCCTGCATCTGGCCCAGGGATTCACATATAGAAGATATTTAGGAAAATTTCATTGAATTGAATTGACTGTGGTCCAAAGTCTTCAGGTTGCAATTATATAAATCAAGTGATTGTCACCATGGAGTGATCAAGATAAGTGAAGTTCCAACATTTTTGTCAGTAAAAAATGTTTGTACATTTACTCCAATATACATACAATTATTTATTTATAACTTTTCTAATCTACTACTATAGAAATATATTGTTAGACATATAATGTGCATATTATACAACAGATAAGAAGAAAGACACAAGTGAAATAAACATTTTAAAATAAACTTATTTTATGTCTTAACCATTCAAATTATCTTTGCATTTTCAATAGAAAATAGGTTCTTAAGCAGGGCCTCATGAACTTAAAAAGAGTCTGGTGATAAATACGATACAATATAATTGGTTTGTATGCAATCTCATGGACTTTATTTTTTGTTTTTAAAATATTACTCTGAGAAAGGGTCAGTGGACTTCACTGGACCGCAAAAGAGATCCATGATAAAAATTGCTAAGGAATGCAGCACTAAAGTAATTATTATTCTTTTCAGTACAAAAAATAATTTAAATGACATTCAAATTTGTTGTATAACTTATTATAATCAATTTTCTTTCTATTTTGTAAAAACTGTGGGTTTTTTTGTGGTTCGTTATTTTTTAAAATCTTAGTTTAACATGGTGGATTGCTGTAATTCAAATGGATGGACCTAAGTTCAGTGATAGCTGAAAAATAGGCCTCCAAAAATATGTCATAATATTTATTATGAGTTAATATTTATAGAAACATAGAGTACAATCTTTTTAATGTTAGCTCTTATTATCAGCATAATGCTAACTATATAGTAATTGTTGAATTGTTTCAAATTCTTCATGAGCCTATTGAGGACTTTCTTGGTAAAGATACTAGAGTGAACAGATGAGGAACTGAAGCAAACAGGGTTAAGTGACTTGCTCAGGGTCACATAGTTAATAAGTGTTTGAGATCAAATTTGAACTCAGTTCCTCCTGAATCCAGGGCTGGTGCTCTATTCCCTGAGTTGCCTAGCTTTCCACTATGTGGTAGGCACTGTGCTAAACACTTTAAAATTGTCTTATTTTATCCTCAAAACAGATATTGAATATACATGCTATTATCATCCTCATTTTTAAGATGGAAAATGTGATGCAAACAAGTGACTTACTCAGGGTCATGCAGCAAGTGTCTGAAGCTGGTTTTAAACTCAGGTTTTTTTGTTTCCATACCCTGTGCTCTATCCACTGCACCACTAGCTAACCAAGAAGGAGTATGTTGTTATGGGAGGATAGTCATTGAGTTAGCCAACGGTCATTTTTTCATTGAAATTAGCTAATAAATTCCTTTTTTCCTGATATAAAATATAAATTTTCCTTGATATAAACCAAATGTTCTTATAAACTAATCAAAAGATATTGCATTTTTTCCATTAAAAATAAATGGATTTAAACATCCAATGACACTGATGAGCTGGGAAATCCTTAAATAGGTTAGAAAATGTTGTTTCCAAGTTGTTTACCTGTATAGATATGAGAGTTAAAATTAAGTGAAATATGTTTTCAACCATAAAAGTCAAGTCAACAAGCATTTTTAAATGTTTACTGTATTCTAAGCATTGTACTAATGATGTGTCGCAAATACAAACAAAATAAAGATAATCCTGCCCCCTTTCAAGAAATTTTAATTCTAATGCAAAAATCTGAGAGATAAAGGACTTGAAAATGTATGCAGAAGAAGTATCTATTCAGGGGCATGATGGCGGAGTCTAGAGAGTCAGGAAAGTTGCCTATAGAGGAGTGAAACATGGCTAGCCTGGGAAATTCCTCAAAATAGGGATTCCAGGAAGAACTTGCTGATGGGAGTATCCTGTAGGAATGATGGGAACTTCCAGGGTGAAAAGGTAGTGGGCTTAAGTGATAAAATAAGGAGAATTGAAAGGGAATCTTGGAAGGTAGTCAAGTGTGGTTTACTTGGACACTTCCTCAAATAGGAGATTTTGAGAGGAGGGAACCATAGAGGTAGAGGAATCTTCTTGATTGAGAAGGCACGTAAAGCATAGTGACAAAGTTTAAAGAGTCAGGAGGGGACTGGAAAAGAAGTGATCACAGTTTTAGAATATCTTGTCAATGGTAATACCTTCATATCACCATTGAATAATGTGATAAGGCACATTTTACACAAAGGACAAGGTTCATAACTTAATGACAGCTGACATAAATCTATAATCCAACTGATATTTTCTTCGCTAAGAAATCTCCATGGACAGTATGGTCTAAGGGTTACTAAGTATCATTTATTGTTTGTTTGTTATTTCTCCTTTGTTCTCCAAGACGATCATGGCATCAGGTAGATGATGTCATGATTTGCAAGTGAATTAGATTTAAGTGAGGCAGGGTTTTGCAAAGTCATTAACCTCACTCTCTTCTCTGGAGCCATCTGGATCCAGGGGTAGGATGTAGTGAAAAACTCTGGCCTCTTTTAAGTCTTTCCCAGGTCTCAGCTTGTAGTGCATCCAGGGTCATCTCCAGTTATCCTGTTCTATATCTTGCCACTGAACCCAGATGATTCTGGAGGAGAGACTGAAGCTAGTGACTTTGCACAGCTCTCCCTCACTTAAAGACAAGTAATGGCTTCACCTTGCTAATGTCAAGGTTCACTTCTAGAATAAAAGACAAGCAACAGCTGACTTAATCTCTGAATGGGAGTTGCCTCTGTCAAACTGAGACCTGGGAAAGATCCAAACTTAAAAAGGCCAAAGTCCCCTTCCAAAATATTTCCAGGTGAGCAAGAGATTTAAAGAGTGCCTTGTTCAGTCTCTTTATGTTTAAAAAGTGTTAAGCCTCTAGGGATATTGTTACTCCATATCACATTCATCTCCTGTGTTAATGGGCTGTTTTGGGGGCTTCTGGGTTGCTTTTGCCATTGATTGGTAGCTCAGAATTATTCCAGCACATTTATCAAATCTATACAAGGCTTATCAATATCATATACCATCATCCTAAATGCTGCCATGGTAGGGATTATTCTAGATCCAGGGCTCTCAGGCAACTACACAAGCTGATATCTACTAACTTTCATGTTTCATTAGGGCCATGATGAATCCTCATGCCTGGACGCTTAGCTACTACTGGATTTCACATATGCTCCACTAGCTTAGGAGTCCATACCAAACTAGATTCATGCATACTTTGTCCCTAACCTCATCTTTCTGAGTTCAAATCTGGCCTCACTGTTACTAGCTATGTGACCCTGGGCAAGTCACTGAACACTGTTTGCTTCAATTTGCCTATCTATAAAATGAGCTGGAGAAGGAAATGACAAACCACCCCAGTATCTTGACCAAGAAACCTCAAATAAGATCACAAAGAGTTGGATTCTCCTGAAATAACTGAACAACAAACATCAATATGGCCTTCACATTCACCAAATAACGTTCATCAAAACCTAACCATTGGTAGATTTGAACCTACTTTAGACCAGTTCTCACCTGAAATCTCTCAATTTAGAGTAGAGAAAAACTGTAAAGTACCTTGAGAGTTGCTTTCATGAAGGTGCTGATGCCTTACACAGATACTTAACTGATAAAGCAGAAATAAACAATCCTTCAGAGTTACAAATCTCAAGCAAAATGAAAAGCAACTGCATCAAGCTTTCTTCAATGGTGATGAGTTCTCAGAATTTGTTTTATTGAAGTCAGTTTTCCAGCTCCCTGAATTACCAAAATTTACAGAGACAAACCATGGGATCTAAACGCAGATGGATATATTCCATTATAACAGTACTAATACACTATCATGAATGGGAAAGAAGAAGAAAGGTAGAGCAAGGATGACCCAGGGACCAACAATGGAGGTGGTGGTAGAGAGTTCTGCTTTATATACTCTCCTGCAACCATTCCTCTAAGGAAGACCATCATGTCTGTCATGATTATATTAGAGCCATATTTTACTCAAGACGCTAGTGTCTTGCTTCCCCAAACCCTGAAATGTTTATGAATTAATCTAGCAATCAGTCAATAAACATTTTTAACTTCGTTGTAACAGGCACTGTGCTAAATACTGCAATTCAAGGAAAGGCAAAAACAGATCCTGCCCAGAAGAAGCCCGTATTCTAATGAGGGAAACAAGTTTCAAATAACTATGCATATATAACCTATATACCATTCAAATGGAAAGTAATCTCAGACAGAAGGTACTAGAAGTAGGAGGGACTACAAAAGATCTCCTGCAGAAGGTAGGATTTGACTTCAGTCTTCAAAAAAGCCAGTAAATTCAGGAGGTGAAAGTGAGGTGGAAGAGGGTTCTAGGAATGAGGGATATCCAGTATAAATGCATGAAGTAGAGATGGAGAGTCATAAGGGAGGAATAACAAATAGGATAGGACAGCTGGATCACAGCGTGGACAGAGGGCAGTGCCATAAGAAACCTGGAAAAGTAGACAAAGGCCAGGTTGTAAGTGGTTGCAAATGCCAAGCAAAGTATTTAATATTTGATCCTGTTATTAATAGATAGCCTCTACAGTTTATTGAATAGGAGGTAGCATGGGCAGAGTTATGCTTTAGCAAATTCATTTTGTCAGCTGACTGGAGGATGAGCTGTAGTGGGCAAAGAATTGAGAGATAACTAGCAGGTTATTGTAATAATACAGATAAGAGGTGATGAGGGCCGGTAGAAAGGTAATAGCTGTGTGGGTGAAGAGGGAGAGACATTGGAGAAATGCTGAGAAGGTATAAATGGTAACCCATAACAACATATTGGATACGTGGTGGGATTTCAAATTAGGAAAATTGTTGCACCAGTCTGAGAGAGAAGGCAGTCCAGTGCAGGCTGTACCAGCACAATCCAGGCCTCAGTAAACTAGGAGCAGGTCTTGCAAGTGATTGAATCAGCACCAGTAGTGGCAGCAGCAGTTGCTTCTGGAGATTTCAGTCCAGACAGTAAGGAGACTGAACGACTGGTCAGAAGAAGATTACAGGTATCTCTTTGCTAGGACTGAGGTAGGACTCTGTTATTTTGCCCATACCTAGATCTGGGCTGGACTCCTGGGTGGCAGTCCTGAGGCAAAGAGGGACATTAGCATAGCAGAGCTTGCAGCAGTTACAAGGTAGAAGAGAATGCTCCTGGTCACTCACAGAGCAGCACACAGGTCAGGAGAGGAATAAATACCTCTCCCTAGATCATACCACCTTGGAAAAACTGAAAAATTAGAGGTCTCTTAAAGTATCTCTGAAAACTGCTGCACAAAATCCTTGCTGCTTGGGTCAGTACACCCTCCACATTTGAAGCAACGCTCTACCTTAACAAAGAGTTAAAAATCGAATAAGAGGCTGAGAAAATGAGCAAACAGCAGACTATAGAAACTTACTTTGGTGACAAAAAAGAGATCAAAAACATGCTGAGAAGAAAACAAAGTCAAAGCTCTCAAATCCAAAGCCTTTAAGAAAAATAGGAATTGTTCTCAGGCCATGGAAGAGCTCAAAAAGGATTTTGAAAAGCAAATAAGAGAAGCAGAGGAAGAGAAATTGGAGGGATGCAAGAAAATCATGAAACATAAACCAACAGCTTGGTAAAGGAGAACCAAAAAATTACTGAAGAAAGTAACACCTTAAAAAATAGACTAGACAAAATAGCAAAAGAGGTCCAAAAAGCTAATGAAGAGAAAAATGGAGTACATGGAAGCTTCTAATTCTTCCAGGCAATATTGCTTTATAACTTCCTGAAATTTGGCATCCAGGCATTTTTGTCCAACATCATGTTTTATGATGGGTCCAAATTCTTGCAATTGTTCTATGAGTCTTTGAGTTCAATTTGAAAAATGTATAGGTAACTCCTATTTTCCAATTCTATTGTGTGAGTTTCTTCTAGTCAGTCTTATATTTAGACCTTTGCTTTATGTCTCATTTCTCTTCTTCAAGGTGTCTTCTGCCTGCTGATGACTTTTCATTTTTGTTCTATGTTCTTTATTTAGTATTCTTTTGGATTTCTTTCATTGAGTTCTAATTTCACTCCTTATCTTTTTCTTCAATTATTCCACTATACATTGCAATCACTGAAGATTAATATCATCTTTTCATTCTTTTTTAGGGAGTTATCATTTTATCTATACCATCGTATCTATTATTCTCAGAATGTCTCCTATAACCCTTTTGCGACATAATTTTTATTCGTTGTATAAGGGATTTTTCTTTGTTTGATCATGTCCTCAGACTCTCTGCTTCTTCTTTTTTTTTCTACAGGGATTTCCTTTTGAGAATTTCATAACTTTACTTTTCTTCTTTTAATTTTACCTTTTTTTGAAAGGGGCATATTCCTAGATGTTTTGAGATGATAGATTGTAGATGGGCATAGAGACAGCCACTTAATCAGCTTTTTTTCAGGAAGACCTGCTTGCCTCTTTTTAACAGTATTAAGAAACGAGATGCTTAAGAGAGTTATTGGAAGACAAGGAGAAGAAACTGGGTAAATATTTCCCACTCAAGTGACCAGCATAGTGGTGTCCATTCTCTCTGTACTTGACTACACTGGTCTCTGGAAAACAGATCAGGACTACACTTATACCTTTCTTACCATGGTACAAGTTGCCATATCTTTCATTTTGTGAGCATTCTTGCATATAAATAATTTCCTTCTTGAGAAATGCAAGCCCATTCCAGGAAAGACTGGTTTTCTTTTTTAAATTATTTTTTAATCTTTGCATCCTCAGTGCCTAGCACAGTGCCTGAAACATAATAGGTGCAGCTAGATGGTGCAATAAATAGAGTTCTAGATTTATAGCTAGGAAGACAACATTTGAATCCTTTCTCAGATGTGCTCTGTGACCCTAAGACAAGTTACTTAAACTTTCTGAGCTTCAATAGCCTATCTATAAAACAAAGAGGTTAGCCTGAATGACATCTGTTGTCTTACTCAGCAAGAAATCTATGATCTTGTATGTTTCCTAAGAGCTTATTGATTGATTGCTAAAGCTGTGAGCTTGTCCAACCAATCTAAAAAATTTGGATCTAATCTGAAAAAGTTACTAAATTGTTCAGATATTTTGATTCTGTTATCTCATTATTTGTTATGCAAGTTGCCTATAAAACATTAGCTATGGCAACTTAAAACTATGTTAACTTTTGAGACACACACTATACATATATACACATACCTACATATATACATTTTACACACACACACATACATATATGTTTGCTATATATACACGTATACACATATACATATATATATGTATATACACACATATACATATATGTGTACATATATGTGTATGTGTGTATACCCAAGTGTGTTAGAGACTGAGGAAAAGTTTCCATAAATTCAGTTATATATAAAATAAGAATGAAATAAATGGGGAGAGGATGGATACCTTTTGATTGCAGAATGACTGAACAAGTTGTGATATTTAAGTTTTAGGGGACGTAGATATTAAAACTTTGTCATGAAGAGTATGAAGAATTTAGAGACTCTTGAGAACGCATATATGAACTAATTCAAGATAAAGTTAGGAAAACCAACAGAATATACACAGTGACCAAAATAATATAAAGAAAAATACCTCCAAGAGACATCAGAAGTTATATAATGCACTGACAAATATTGTCTCCAGATGACTAAAGGTGAAATGTATCTTCCTTCTGAGTAGAGTGGTGACAGAGGTGTCTTACACTGAGGCATATGTTATTACATGTGGTCGATGAGTCAGATTATTGAAATCAAACTTTTTTTATTAAAGAAGTTTTGGGGGGACATGTTAAAAAAACACCTTAAGGGAAAAATTAAACTATGCAAAGATATTTAATGGATTTCTATTGCAATTTCCAATTTTTATCCCATTTTTTTCTTGTTTCAAGTTTTTCAATACCTGATTTCTGAATATTATGAACAAGTAACATTGCAATTTTCCTCCCCATTTGACTGATTTTAGTATCTGGAAGAATGTGGACTCCATTGCATTAAGCCTAACCACTTTATGTTTGCAATCAAACCAAAGATTTTTAGCTTTCTTTTTAGTCTTAGGCATTATTTTCTTATGTACAAATTATTGTCCTCAGGCACGTAGCACCAATGAGATGATGTTCACAGTGCCTACAGCAGCCGTGAATAACCTGGCACAATTCTGGATTGCAAAATACCACAGACTCTACACGTGGAAGGCAGAACCAAAACATTTATTCAGACCCAAATCCATCAAAGCAACAAAAATCTATACACAATAACAATGCAGAAGACAACACCATTTCCAAGTCTTTCCCCTGCTGGGTTTCCCATGAACTAGATCCGTTAAACAAATCACAAGCAGGCTCCCTTAAGCAAAATCACAAACAATCACAAAATCTTTCATGCTTGCTGGTAGCCTACATCTTTTCTCACCCTGATTGCTCTCAAGACTAAGTTCCTCTCAGCTCTGCCTCTTCCTGTTCAACCCATTCAGCAAACTCCTCCCTCCACAGGCTACTTAAGCTTCCATGTGACCCAGGCAGGCCATGTGGGCCTATTAATGAATATGAAAGATTTTCCATTTAAATTCCCATTACATGCTGCCCCAAGATCTTTTGTATTCGATACATAGGTTGGGTCCATGGGGCAACTGGTATCAACAGAACTTTAACAGGATAACAGAAAAATGAACATATAAAGCAATATTTTAGCAAGGTGTCAACAAAACTTTGCAATTCAACAGGAATCACACAACATAAGTACATAGAATAATATCTCAGTATGGAACTAGAGAACAAGCTCTCCATCATTTCCCCCTCGAATCTTGGGTAAGGGGTAAAGGTCTCTTCTTCCATCACTACTCCCTGCTGATATTGGACATAGCGCTGTCTGTGCCCCAAAAGGTCTCAGTCAAGGAGTCAGTTCCTCAGCCGGCATCTGGAGTCGATCAACTAGGTCCGGGAGTCACACAGCACATGAGATAGGGGATGGCATCCAACTTGAGCAATGAGGTATCTACTGGAGGAGGGTACTAGGTCTGCAGAAAACAAATCTGACAAACAAGGTGAACAGAGAAAAAGGCAAAAAGAAACAGAAAAAAATAACGAAGTAGGGTAGATATAGGGTCAGCCATGCTTATGGAGTCCTTGAATTCATTATCATAGCACTTTTCACCATTGTTTACTGTTTTCCAATTTGCAGTCCTGGCATCATCATTCTCACTAGAGGTACACCCTCTTTAATCTGAACCGAGGCCTGGCCAATCCCCCATTCTCCCAGCAAGTATGATGAACCTGGATACAATATTTCCGAATGATGTGCAGAGGCAACTCCTACCTCTCTGTTCAGTCTAAAATCAATCCTCTTCCCAGAATGCATTTTATATATTTCATTAGTTGGAATGCCATCTATTCTTCCAAAATCTATTCTTGCTCTCAATAGAGCAGTAAAAAATTCTTTTCTTGTCAATCTACTCTGAATCTGCTGGCTATTTATTCTTCTCTCTTGAGGAAATTTATCTTTTTCACTAATTCCCATCATCCAAGATACCAATGATTCTCCAATCCGTTGGATGAACTGACTCAAAGTATTTATGACCTCCTTCTGAGTAAAATCCTCAATTCCCTCCCAAGTGTGGGGAGCCCTGATTCTCCTGCTTCCTTCTTAGTACTGGCGGAACCTCAGCCTCCTCATTTGTTTCGTTCTCCTCCCACACGTCCTCCTGGCCTGTGTTTAGCCCCAAATCAAGCCCAGGCTGTGCAAGAGCTGCATTCACTTTCCTATTGTTAACTTTTCACCTCCTGTGAGCCAAACTAACAACAACTTTTTCTTCCATCACCTGAAATTCTCTATCTTCCTCTACTGAAGAACAGTTTGAACAATGCACAATAAAAAGCTTCTCCTGCAAACCAGCTAACTCCCTTTCCATTTGAGCCTTCTCCAGCAGGTTGTCTCTGCTTTTACATACAATTCCATAGTTTGTTAGCAAGGCCTAGTCTCTCCAAATGGCACCCTTTGCCATTTCTTTCCCTGGTTCCATGTTGTTCCCTGCAAACAGCTTTCCAAATTTCTGGATTCTCCCTTCTACAGCTTCAGTTCCCAGTTTTCACAAAGCCCTGAACCTTTAGCCCATTCTCTTGCCAGGGAGGAGCAAAGTAAATTATCCCACCATGGGACATTCATTTCTTCTTCTTTCTCCTCTGCCTTTTTGTCTCCAAATAGAGGTCTGATATTTCACAGTCCCATTCTCATCACCATTTGTAATACCAATGCGATATTCACAGTGCCTATGGTAGCCATGAATATCCTGGCACAATTCTGAATTGCAAAATACCACAGGAAAGCAGAAGCAAAACTTTTACTCAGACCCAAATCTATCACAGCAACATAAAGCTATACACAGTAACAATGCAGAGAACAACACCATCCCAAGACTTCCCCCTGATAGGTTTCCAACAAACCAACCCAGTTAAACAAAATCATAATCACAAAATCGATCAAGCCAGCCAGCAGCCTGCATCCTTCCTAGCTCTGACTGCTCTCAGAGCTTCCTCTCAGCTCTGCTAGAGCTCTGCCTCTTCCTGTTCCACTCATTCTGCAAACTCCTCCCACCACAACCTCCAAGTGACCCAGGTAGGTTTCATGGGCCTATTAGTGAATATAAAAGAATTTCCATTTAAATTACTATTACAAGACATCAAATAGGCTTTTATATCCAAAAAAAAGTTAAGAATTGTATTTTAAAGATTCATTAAAAAAAGATGTGGTATATAATGGAAAGAAATCTGCCCTTTGAGGTGGGAAGGTCCAGATTCAAATACAACCTCTAATACTTAGTAGTCCTGTGGCTCTCCCTTAACCTCTCATAGTCTGAGGCCCTGGTCTAACACTACAAACTGTAGAGTAGCAGCTTGTTTGTCTTGATAGAGAAATTTTCCTCACCTCAGGTTCCCTGTTGAAATTGAATCACAGGTTTTGTATGTGTAATTATATACATTTGTGTGTGTGTATACATATGTACATAAGCATATAAACATGTTTTTTCATCATGAGTCCTTTGGAATCGCCTTGGATCATTGTATTGAACAGGGTAGTCAAGTGTTTTGTAGTTCATCATCATCGCAACATTGCTATTACTATATATAATGAGCTCCCAATTCTTCTCATTTCACTTTGAGTTATTTTAAATAAGCCTTGCTATGAAATTGCCCCTCTTGCTATTTCTTATAGAAAAATTGTACTCCATTGCAATCATATGCCACAACTTTTTCAGTCATTCCCCAATTGATGAAAATCTCCTGATTTTCCAATTGTTTGCCACCACAGAAAGAGCTGTTATAAATATTTTGGGGGCAGTTAAATGGCACAGGGGATAGCGCTGGGCCTGAAGACAGAAAAACTCATCTTCCTGAGTTCAAATGCAGCCTCTGACACTCACTAGTTATGTGAACATGAACAAGTCACTTGATGCTGTTTGCCTCAATTTCTCATCTATAAAATGTGCTGTAGAAAGAAATGACAAGCCATTCCAGGATCCCCAAGTGGGGTCACAAAAAGTTAGACTCAACTGAAATGAATGAAGAGCAAAATATATTTGTACATGTAGGCCCTTTTCCTTGCTCTTTTATCTCTTTGGGATACAGTTCAGGTAATGGTGTTGCTAGATCAAAGAGTATGCACAATTTTATACCCCTTTAAGCATAGTTCCACATTGTTCTCCAAAATGATTAGTCTGGTTCACTCCTCCACCAGCATCCCCTTCATCCTCTCCAACATTTGTCATTTCTAATAGGTGTGAAGTGGTAACCAAAAGTTCTTTCAATTTTTTTTTCTAATTTATAGTGATTCAGATCATTTTTATATAACTGTAGATGTTTTTGATTTGTTTTTAGTGAAAACTATCTGTTCATATCTCTTTACCATTTATCAGTTGGTATATTAAACACTTACTGGCTAAGTTCTAGGGATACAGTTACAAGCAGAAAGAAAAAAGATGGTCCCCGCCTTCACAAAGTTTACATTCCTATAACGTAACAACACATAAAAGGATGCTGAAAGAGGAGGGAGAGAAGGAAAAAACCAGATCTATTGGGTAGCATTACAGAGAAAGTTTAGGGTGCAGTTCAGGGAAGAATGAGAGAGGTAGCTCTGGGTAATCTTCTTAAATGGAAATTCTGGGATTAGCCATCTGATAAAAAAGGAGAGATCACCTGGTTGCAAGGTACTTTTGAGGTATGAATTCCATGGCTAGAATGAAATTCCAGCATTAGAGGTTTCTGAGGCATTTTAGAGAAGATCTAGAGTACAAGAGCTTGTGGTCTCTGGAAGTGCTTTGCTCCATTTATTGTCTTCCTAAAATTTCTTCCACATGTAAGCTAGACTGACTTCTGACAGTAAGGATGTTTCTTTTGGTAGAGTCCATAATCAATGCTTTCTCCACTATTAGGGGCTCATGCCCCTTGTGCTCATTGCTTTTTCTAGAGTGACTGAATTCTGGCTATTGTATGGTCTCCTACTAATCCAGAGTCTCTCATTCCAACCAGATGGATGGGCTGCTACTAGTCCAATATCTCCAATGACATGGTATACGTGGAGGGAGAAACCCTCTTTTTTTTCCATCAACCCAATGATGAAAGCAAGGATTTAACACAATGTGAATCTGGGTGATTAGAAGAATGGTAGTGTCCTTGATACAAAATGGGAAATTGGTAAAGGGGCTAGATTCAGGGCAGGGGGAAAGATAAAGATTCATTTTTTAATGTGTTGATTTTGAACTGTCTAAGGGACATTCAGGCAGAGACATTTAAAATGCCATTAGAAATGAAAGACAGGGGAAAGATAAAGACAGGATACATACACACACATAAATATACCATACCTGTATAATTCCTATCAACTATATTTTTAAAGGAGGTTTTTCAGGAATAACCAGTTATTAAAGAAAATACACTAGCTTTTAATAATATTGTTCACCTAAATTATCTGTGAAATGGGAATTTGTGGACTACCCTGGGAACCTATCCACCAACATTCTTCCACAGGGAAAATGAGTGTTGTTCCAATTAAAGTCAAACAGTCATTAGATTCATTGGAACACAATCTATTTGTGAAATTGGGCATGCAAAGTTAGGGAATGACAAAAAGCAGAAACATACACACACATATATGTATATACGTGTGTATAGATATGTAGATATATTTATGCACATATATTTTATATATGTGTGTATATACATATATATCATATACCAAACTTGACGTGTCAATAGATTAAATATGTGTATACACATACACATACATGTGTATTTATGTATATACACATGTATGCATGTGTATGTATATATGTACTTATATACACATACAAATACATATGAAAAATCATCATGTATACATAAAACAGTGAATGAGTGAAGAAAAACAAGTACAGAAATAAACATAGGCCACTGTTCATGAACCGGTCTCCATCTGGGTACAGATGAAACCCCCTGTAGATTTCATCACAACTTACTGGCAGGGAAGCTTTGCTTAGGAATGGCTCAAGTCTGAAAATAGCTCTGGTTTTTCAGATGAAACTCAAGGTGTATTGGCAGTCCAAGAACATGTCTGGACTATTTCTAGCTTTAGCAACTTCTTACTCATACTCTCTTGTGATGGTATTCTCACTTCAATTAAAGTACATATTCATATATATGTATATATATGTATATATATGTATACAGATATAAGTATATACCTATATTTACAATGTATATGTTGCATGCATTCATGATAAGAATTTTCATATATATTGCATAGTTTTGGAACTATTTTACAGTACCCTTTTTCATTAGTCCAATCTCCGGCAAATTATTTTTTCACAAAGGAAAAGAAAAGAGAAATGTGAGAAAATGATACTGGAGAAATGATTGACTGCCATATGTGGAGCTAATAGAATAATTCTGATAGGATAAACTTACATTTTAGTGGAAAATGTGAATTCTATAGTTAGTTTCACTTGAATGGAATTCAAAATATCTTCTCTGTCATTAGTACTGTTGCCATATTTTACACTATCATGTAGCTAGCAATGATTTTAAAGTAAGACATTCGATTGTTCTATTTAGGTTATTGGAATGAGGACTTTTCAGGATTTTACTTAGACCTATAATGAGACTATTTCAGCTCCATGGGAAGCGAAGTCCACAAGAAGTAGCTTTTGAAAACATTTTGAAATGAAAACACTGTCTTCAAGGATAAACATAGAAAGTCACAATTTCAATTGGAAGAGACTCCGGGATGAATTGTTGACATGCTAATAGGGGGATGAAAAACATAAATCCATAGTATCACCAAGGGTCACAGAAAAATGTAAACAAGACAGATAGAGATCCTGAGGGTGTTTTTGTTCTTTTTTATAAAGTGGTATTAGAAGACAAAAATAGGGAGTTTGGATGCTATACTGCTGAGGAAACAAGGAAGAATGAGAGGGATATTAAAATCATGCACAACTGGGTTGCATGAGATGACAAGTATTCAAACATAGAGGAAGGGGTGTGGGAAAGAGTCATCCCATGAACTCTGGGGTGGAAATTGGTAAAAAGATTTAGCATTTTAGAATTTCCCACTATCTTCACACATACAATTTGGCATTGAAATAAAAAATAAATTACACTCAAAAGATAAGTGGGGAAAGGGGTGATAGTGGACATAGAATAGGTAAGGAAATAACCATAAGAAGTGGGGAATTGAAGGATAAGGGGCAAAAAGAGTAAAAACCAGGGGTCGAGGAAAGAGAAGAAATACATTTTGCCTTATAGATCACAAGTATTAGGCAAATATCCTCTTATTATTTGCAAAGAGGAGTATAGTGGGGGAAAAGACTGAATTAGTTTCAAAGTGTCAAGTTGCTACTACAAGAGTTGAATTTTAATATACAACATAAGATAGTTGATATTAAAGCTAGGAAGATCTGCTCATTTCCCACCTTTGAAGCATAATGTCTGTGTGACCCTAAGCAAGTAACTTAACCTTTCAGTGCTTCAGACAGCTTTTTCTAAGGCTGTACTTTGCAAAGAAGGTGCCAACTTGCATTAGTAGAAATTTCTTCATTCTAGGATTTTACTTTACCAATAAAATCACATATTCCAATGACCTACAATATCCCAAAGACCTACAATAGCCCCATGTCACACTTGATAAGATGATCAAGCTCATCTAAGTATCATGGTTAAATTCTAAGTCACACTATGGCATTTTAATAAAACAAAATTGCCCTGAAATTTCAGTCAAGTATTATCTAATTACAGACAGCTAGCTGGGAATACTATTGAACTTGTTGACAGATAGAGCTAATGCCTCTCTTGTGGATTTTTATTGTGAGGTAACAAACTTTTACCACATGCATCAGAAATAGGGAACTGTGATCTGACTCCGTATCTCATGAAAACCATGTAATAAACTAGGTTTAATGAGATTTTCTGTATTTCCCATTATAAATGCTAGTAATACACATGAAAATATTTTTAAAGTTTTTGCCATTTATCCCAAAATAGGGAAAGTGATCTTCTACATACCTCACATGAAAATTGTTTTATATTTGGAAGTGCTTTGAGAATTCAGGAGGGGAGTTAAGTGGTCTACTGATTATAATGACTTTTAAAATTCCTCCTGAAAGTAAAGCCATTCTTTTAAATTCCTAAAGAATAAAAAAAGAGATAGGCACAGGCACAAAAAAAGTGTTGTGGTTTTAAAAGAATTTAGTATAAAAAAAATGGCACTTGAAAAATTCAGAAGGCAAAAACTTCTGTGTTTTGAGAACAGGTAAATATTAGATGTGTCTAGAGCTCAATCTATTGCCAATCTTCAACTGCTCATTTGATTGAAAGAATGAGTAAACAAATGCATTAAAAAGCATAAAGGACCTCAGTATTTGCAATGTACTAAAAATTGAAGACACAAATAGAAAATCTAGACAGTTCTTGTTCTCAGGAAGCTCACATTCTAAAGGCAGAGACAACATACACACACAGACACACACAGACACACACGTTTTCAATTGTAAGACAGATGGAAAAGCTTAATATTTGTAAGGTTGTGATTATATAGTGGGTAGTAAAGCCCAGAGTTCCAGATGGCCCAGATATAGGGCAGATATCAATGTCTGTGAATCTGGAAAGCAGTATTAGCACACAGAATAATCCAGGTTAACTGTAGTATACAGGAGGGGTAACTATTTTACAACACCAAGCTCAAAGTCATGAAGTAGGGTAGAAAACTGAGCACATCAAAGAAAAGAGCCTGACCATTAAAAAAAAGCTACTGGGGTAACAGGAACAATCAAGACACAAATTTAGAAGACAATGATGTCAAAAAAACTACAAGCAAAGTCTCACAGGGAGAAAAAATGAATTGGATACAGACCCAAAAAGAACTCCTGGAAGAAATTTTTAAAAATTGTTTTAGAGTGGTAGAGGAAAAATTGGGTAAAAAAATGATAGCAAGGTCAGAAAAATTTGAAAAGGTAATTAACAGCTTGGTAAAAGAGGCACAGAACAATACTGAAGAAAATAATACATTAAAAACAGAGTTGTCCAAAAAGATGTGTCAAACTTCACTGATGATAACTACCTAAAAAGGAAAATTAGCTAAATGGAAAAGAGGTACATAAGTCCATTGAAGAAAATTATTCCTTAAGAATTAAAATTGCACAAGTCGAAATTAATGATGCCATGAGACATCAAGAAACAATAAAACACCTTCAAGGTAAAGAAATGAATAAAGGATGAAATATCTCATCAGAAAATCAACTGATCTGGAAAAGAGATTGAGTAGAGAAAATTTAAGAATAATTAGACAATCTGAACATCATAATCAAAGAAAGAGTCTATATGTTATCTTTCAAGAAATTATGGAGGAATTGCAAGCAGCCAGAAAGAAACAATTCAAGTACTGTAGAAATATATTCATGATATCACAAGATCTAGCAGCTTCTTTATTAAGGCATTGAAGGACTTGGAATATGATATTCCAGAGGTCAGAGGAGCTAGGATTAAAATCAAGAATCACCTACCCAGAAAAACTGAGTATAATCCTACAGGGGAAAAAATTGACATTCAATGATATAAAGAACTTTCAAGCATTCTTGATACAAAAAGCAGAGCTAAATAGAAAATTTGACTTTCAAATACAAGACTCAAGAGAAGTATGAAAAGGTAAACAGGAAAGAGAAATCATAAGAGATTTATTAAAGTTGAACTGCTTACATTCCTGCATGGGAGAATATTTGTAACTCATGAGACCTTTCTCAGTATTAGGGTAGTCAGAAGAAATAGACAGATAGAAAGATAGATAGATAGACAGACAGATAGATAGATAGATAGATAGATAGATAGATAGATAGATAGATAGATAGGTAGATAGATAGATAGATAGGTAGGTAGGTAGGTAGGTAGGTAGGTAGGTAGATAGATAGATAGATAGATAGATAGATAGATAGATAGATAGATAGATAGATAGATAGATAAGTAGATAGATCTTACAGAGTGAGTTGAATATGAAGGGATGATATCTAAAAATAAAATTATGGGGTGAGAGAGGAATATATTGAGAGAAGGAGAAATTGAGAGATAGAATGGGGGTAAATTGTCTCACATAAAAGAGGCAAGAAAAAGGTTTCACGATGGAGGGAAAGAGGGGAGAAGTAAGAAGGAATGAGTGAAACTTACTCTCCTTGGATTTGGCTTTAAGTGTGAATAACATACATATTCAATTGGGTATCTTACCTTAGAGGGGACATGTGGGGGAGTGATGACAGAAGGGAGGGCAAAATGGGGGAGGGGGTAGTCAAAAGCAAACACTTTTGAGAAGGGACAGGGTCAAAGGAGAAAATAGAAAAATTTGAGGCTGGGATAGGATGGAAGGAAATATAGTTACTCTTTCACAACATGACTGTTAGGAAAGTTTTCTGCATAACTACACATGTATAATCTATATTGAATTGCTTGTTTTTTCAATGAAGATGGAAGAGAATTTGGAACTCAAAGTTTTAAAAACAAATGCTAAAAAATTGTTTTTACATGCAGTTGGGAAATAAGATATGCAGGCAATGGGGTATAGAACTCTTTGTTGACTTACAGGAATATAGAGGGGAGAGGGGATGGGAGAAAGGGTGATAGAAGGGACGACAGTTTGGGAGAAGGGTTAGTTGGGGTGCATGTTGGCTGTAGCTGCTGATGTTGTGACATTTGAATCCAAGAATATAAAATCTGACTCTGCTTCCATTTCTTCTTCCTCTATTTTCCAGGAAGTGATGCAGCCAGTTGTCAAGATCTTAGGTCTTTTTGATATTACGCTCTAAGTCAGTTTTTATGCTCTCCTTTTTCATTCTTGTTAAGAGATTTCTCAATTCCTCTTCACTTTCTGCTATCGGAGTGGTATCATCTGTGTATTTGAGATGGTTGATATTTCTCCTGGCATCCTTAATTCCAGATTTTGATTCATACATCCTAGCATTTCACATAATGTAGTTTGCATATAAATTAATTAGGTGACAATATACAGCCTTTTTAATCAAGTTGTTCCATGTTCAGTTCTAACTGTTGTTTCTTGGCCTGCAGGTTGATTCCTTCACAGACAAGTAAAATGATGTTACTCCTAACTCTTCAAGGACTTGCCACATTTTATTGTGATTCACACAGACAGTATAGTCAATAAAGCAGAAGTTGAAACTTTCATGGAACTCCCTTGTTTTCTCCATAATCCAGGGAATGTTGGTAATTTGGTCTCTAATTACTCTGTTTCTTTGAAAACCAGCTTGCTTTTCTGGTAATTCTTGGTTCACATATTGCTGAATTCTAGCTTGCAGAATCTTTAAGCATAACTTTACTGGCATGTGGAATGAGCACAAATGTTTAATAATTTGAACATTTCTTAGCATTGCCTTCTATATAGTTGGGATACAAACTGACCTTTACCAATCCAGTGACCACTGTTGAGTTTTCCAAATTTGCTGTCATACGCAGGCAGCACTTCGATAGCATCAGCTTTAGGGTTTTAAATAGCTCAACTGGAATTCCATTGTCTACATTAGTATAATTGTTAACAGTGCTTCCTAAGGCCCACTTAACTTCATTTCCCAAGATGTCTGGTTCTAGATCAGTATCCATACCATTGTTATCAGTGATGGTTGATGTTAAGCTCTTTCTTTTATAGCTCATTTGATTATTCTTGCCATTTCTTAATCTCTTCTGCTTCTGTTCTATCCCTAATACTCTCTTTGTCTTTTATCACAGCCATTTTTGAATGAAATATTCCTTTGATGTCTCTGGTTTCCTTGGAAGGATCTTTTTTTCTTTCCCATTCTATTGTATTCTTTTATTTCCTTATATTGCCATGAAAATTTAGGAAAATCAACTTGCTATTTTCTCAAAATCTACATTCAATTTGGTATAACTTTCCCTTTCTCCTTTACCTTCTTCTTGGGATATTTTGTAGCTGCCTAAATAACACATCTTATGAAGATGAAATAGAAGTGATGAATATATTTAAGGGATTAGATTTGGTAGATTGGTTTGCAATGCTGTTTAGGAAACAGCAACAAAAACATTCCAAAGAAAAAGAAGAACAAGAAAGCAAACCAGCAAACTGATGAAGCTTTATAAATAGCTGAAGAAGAAGAAGGGAAAGAAGAAAGGGAAAGATATACCCAAATGAATGCAGATTTTGAGAAAATAGCAAGGACATCATTCTTTCATTTTTGAGATTATACCACAGTACTGTTTTTTTCACCTTCTTATTGACAGTGGGGGCTATTCCATTACTTCTAAGGGAGTCTTACCCACAAACTATGTTATGAAGGGATGGTCATCTAAACCAATACTTCTTAAACTTTTGCACATGAGACCCCTTTTCTCCTGTGAAATTTTTAGATGATCCTGGTTTTACAGGTATATAAAATAGGCATACAAATCAAACATTTACTGATAATAAATCATAAAGAAATTTACTTTAAAACAATTCTTTGGTATACATATAATTTTGCCAATTATTAAAGATGAAAGCAAATTTGCATACTAATGAGATGGTTGTGTTTATTTATTTTTACACAAAAATCTTGGAGAGGATTCTGGTAATATAGTGGAGTAAGTCAGAAAATTTCAAACTCTCAAGATTTTCCTCCACAAAGGAGAATAGTGCCTTAAGGCAAACATAAAGCTGCGAAAATAAATAAGAGAAGGGGAAGAACAGGTGTCCTCTTGGGACAATCAGAGAAGATCTGAATAAAAATCCAAGGACAAAATTTTCTCCCAGTGAAGAGCAAACATCTCCAGATTAGGGGCAGCTTAAATAACATGCAGCAAGCTAGGAGTTTAGCTGGGTTGGGAGGCTGTCTCAGATCCACCCAAGGGAACTTTTACCCCTGGGACAGTGAGGAGAGTTGGGTATCTGAGCTGGGGAAGATCTAGGGAACTTCTGCTGACAAGGAATGTCAGACCTGGCTATGAGGAGGAGACACAGGTACGGTGAGAAGTGCCAGGCCTAGAGGCCTGTGTGGTCTACCCGAGTCTTCTTACCTCACCTCCGAGGTCTTCGGTTGGCCAAAACCGGATGCTCATATGAGAGAAAGGACGTTCCAGAGTCGAACAAGGGTTGAGCTTTATTTCAGGGTCTAGTTACAAGTGCAGGGAGGTCTTCCTTAGGAGGAAGAGGGGGAGATTTCCTAAGGAGGCTAAGATCTTAAGGGATTGGAAGTAGAAGTACAAGCCGGGAGAGAGGGGGAGGGGAGAGAGGAAAGAGAGAAGCGGAGCCTACTGTCCTCTTGGCTCCTCACATGCTAAGAGAGCTTTCAGGCTTCCTCAATCCTACTTAGCCTTCAGCCGCATAGTTTGCATCTCAATACCGTGCTGTTAGGTAACTATAGTGTGCCCAGATCCGGGACAACCTCGAGGGCAGGGAGACTCCACCCATCACGTATCTCCCGGGGAGAGGCGGAAATACTTGAGATAGCTCGGTTCACCTCGATCCCCTGCCATTTCCTGGGGGGGGGGGGGGGGTCTCGTGAGAACTCTAAGATTTAGAAGCTCCCACCTTTACCCGCCCGAGACTGTCCACACGGAATTGAGCTTCCAATCCCAACAGAGAAGGATCCAGACCATGTCAGGTGAGTGCAAAAGCAGTGGGGCTGGACGCTACTGGCTGTGGGTACTTACAGGAGGCTGGAGGTCTTGGTTTGAGTTCAGCTGAAGAGGATCTGAGGCTAGAGGCACTATTTTCCATCCACGAGGACTAGAGATGATTATAAAATCTAAACTATTACCAAAAAAATGCACAGACGGAAGAAAAAATCCAACCATAGAGAGGTATTATGGGAATAGAGAAGACTGGGGTTTATCTTCAGAGGAGGATACTGAGGTAAAGTGGTCACCTGCCTAAAAAGAATTCATTGAGGAACCTAAAAAATGACTTTAAAAGTGAAATGAGAAAGACTGAGGAAAAACCAAAAAGAAAAATAAGAATAATCCAAGAAAAATAAGAAGATTATGAAAAGAAAATCAACCAATTAGAAAAAGAGATCCAAAATCTTAAGGAAGAAGTTGATTTCTTGAAAATTCGAATTGGGTAGGGGAAAGATGGTGAAATTCTAAGAGATCAAGAAATAATAAAACAAAATATAAAGAATGAAAAAATAGAAGAGAATATGAAACATGTCATAAGAAAAACAGTTGATCTGGAGAAAAGATCAAGGAGAGAAACCATAAGAATGAATGAACTACCTGAAAACTATGATCAAAAAGAATTTTGATGTAATAATAATGCAAATAATTAAATAATTAAAGAAAATTGTCCTAAAGCATTAGACCAAGAGGGGAAAATACAAATAGAAAAAATCCACCAATCACCACTTGAAAGCAAGTTTTCCTACAAGGAAAACTCACAGGAAACCCCTAGGCCAAAGATAAAATATTATGAGCAATAAGGAAAAAATACATATGGTGGTACCACAATTAGAATCACAAAGACCTACAAGTGACAAGACAGGTCTTAGCACTCTATATATTGAAGAGCAAAAGCACTGGGCTCCGGGCTGAAAATACTATTCCCAGCATAACTAAGCATAATTCTGAGTTTAAAGAAAAAAAGGATATTTAATGAATTGTCAGACTTTCAGGACTTTATTTTAAAAAAAAATGGAACTGAGTAGATTCGACATATAAGACCCAAGAGAAATATAAGGTACATACCAGTGACCAGTTACAAGGGACTTAATAAGGATATACTGTTTACCATTTTTATGTATGTAAAATGTAAAATCTATGTGTAAGATTGTTATTAGTAATTAGGTAGATTGTAAGAGAGATTGGAGTAGACCTGAGTATGATATGACTTCAAAAAGTAAAGCAGTTTAAGAACAGATTAAAGACTAATTATATGAAAGAGTTGCCAGAGAAAGAACCAGTTAGATGGGGGAGAAGGACTGTTAGTTCTGGAAACCTGCTTTCATTGAGAATGAGTTCAAGTGGGAAAATACATATACATCTAGGAGAGTACAAAAGTCTTCTAAATTTAGAAAGAAATAAAATTCTAAGGGGATAAGGAGTGAGAAAAGGTGAAAGGAGGGATCTTTAGAGGAGAGGATGAGGGAATAGGTTAAAATAGCCTATGGAATAGTGTTTAGATAAACAGGAATGAGAGGATAAGGGAAGGATCTGTAGAGGGGAGTGTGAGCGAATAGGTCAAAAGAGTGTACAAAAGGGTGTTTGGATTTAGGGGAAGGAGAGAATAAGGGAAGGATTGCTGGAAAGTGGTAGGTTAAGCAATAGGAGGGCAAAGTTAGTGGGTAGAAGTATACTAAAGGAGTTAGGAGATATAGGAAAAAAGAGATATAAACATAAAAACAGATTAGGATTAGAACCTCTTAGGGAAAGTATATGTTTATATATGTATGTATGTATATTTCAATATCTACATATACAAATATCCATGCTTACTTGGAGCCTCAGGGTGAGGGAGGTGTAAGGGGGAAGGAAAGGGGAAAAAGAACAAAGCAAAAAGTGTACAGCAGAGAACAAAAAGAAAACAAGGAAGCAAAGATAGACAGCTTTCAGCATGATGCAAACTATCTGATATATGGGCTTTCTTGAAATAGAAACTTTTTGCTATATATTCTGAATCCTCTGCTATGTTCTGTGTGCACATGGCGTGGTTTTTTTTTTCTTTTATATTGAAGTTTGTAATATGTTTCCTTTTCTTGGTATATATTAATGTTTTAGTATTAGTCTAAAATAAAAAAATCAAAAAAGAAATCAGAAGAATATTTGATACTGCAGGTCTTGGAGAATCTTAAACATTTTTTCAGAGTTAATTGGTATTTTGATTTTAAAATCATTAATGCTGAGAACACTGTTTCACATAAATACGTGGTACAAAATGGCACAAGCATGTTTTGGGCCATTGCAGAAATTTTGGAAATTCTGTTCTAATCTCAATCCAAAATCCATTAAACATTTTTTTTAGAAAACTCCAGTTTTAAACTGGTGTCACTTGATAACTTGACAAATTCTTCTTGAACTTTTAATTGCAGACCACAGACATCTTTGGTTTCAATTGAATATGGTTTATGAATCCAACTTAGTTTTTAAGAATCAAAATTTGAAAGGAAGTATTTCTGAAACTGTGTCTCCAGACACATCAGATGATCAATTACAACTCTTACAATTAAATGTTTGGGAAGATTATTTTCAATAATAAAATCACCTGTAGCTGTAAACATTTCTAAAGAACCATTTTCCACACTATTTATCTATATGTTAACTTTTTTAGTAAAATTTTTTTTCAGCATAAATGTTGTACTTTTTCCCTTGAAGCAACATGTTTAAATCATTGAACTTTTCACAAATATTCTAAAAATAACTAACCTTTGAAAGCCATAAGTCATTATGAAAGAAATAACAAAATTGGATTTCTGCTCAGTTAAAAATGTAACTTCATCTTTCAATTTTAATAATCTGCTTAAACTTCACCCTCTTGAGAGCCACACGATTCAACATACTTTCTTTTTTTGTCAATTTCGGTGTACTACAACCTAGTAGAAAAGACATTGCCACATTGTCATCAGTGTTTTTACTTCTTCTGTCTAAATTTAGCCACTTATCCATAACTAAAAATATTTTTGTCTAAAACATAAATATTGCTAATAATTTTCAAATAAATACTAGCTTTAGTTTATGAAATTACATTTGTTTATGCCTAATTTTAAAAAATGATGTTCATGCTTACATACACATATAGTGGTAATGATGGAGAAATATTATTAAAGGGCTTTATCTTGCTGCAATTAAACATTTATCTTTCAGTAAAAGGAGATAACTGAAGTTTTTAAAATCAAACATTCTAATGCAATACAATCAAAAGATATACTAATTTCATACTTCCATGCTGAGGAATGATGGTAGGAAAATATTAAAAATTTTTATTTTCCATAATTAAACTATTATGTTTCTATAAGAGTAGAAAACTTTGTATGTATGGTAAAAATACTGAAAGTATTTCTGTTGATGTTGCATGACATGATAGCATGCACAGTGCAGTGTGCATGTTGTGTGTTCAGAACCAAGGCTATAGTGAAATCACCCTATGCAACATGGGCAAGTGCTGTCAGAAATCCCTCAGCTTCATTACGTTTGATTTTGAGTTCATTTTTGGTCATTGTATGTTCAGAAACTTTTTACTATCGCCAAATTTTTCACAACTCCACATTAAGTTTTGAAACCCCATATGGAGTCATAACCCAAAGTTTAAGATTCATTGATCTAAACAATCTGGTACTCGTGAGAGAAAGAAAGACAGAGAGAGAGAGAGAGAGAAAGAGGGAGAGAGGGAGAGAGGGAGAGAGGGAGAGGCAGAGCATTGGAATAGATTAAGTATAATACACAGTAGTATATGACTATAGTAATCTAGTGTTTGATAAACCCAAAGATAAAACTTTGGGGAAAAGAACTCATCATTTGATAAAAATTGTTGGGAAGTGAAAACATTTTGGAAGAAACTGGGCATAGACCAATAAATCAAAATAAGGTCAAAATAGATAAGTGATTTAGACTTAAAGAGTGATATCATAAGTAGATTAAGGGATCATGGAAAGATTTACCTTTCAGATATAAAGATAAGGAAAGAGTTTATGATCAACAAGAGATACAACTCATTATTGGAAGTAAAATGGATAATACTGACTACACAAAATGAAAAAGTTGTGGCACAGACAAAACTAATGCTGCCAAAATGGAAAGGAAAGCAGGAAACCAATTTAAAAAGAAATTACAGTTCTCAGATAAAGACTTCATTTCTCATTTACATAGATAGCTGAATGAAATTTATGAAAATAAGAATGGTTCCCCAACTGATAAAGGGTCAAAGGATATGAACGTGCCATTTTCAGAAGAAGAAATTAAAACTATTGTCACATAAAAACACTTTAAATCACCATTGAGTAGAGAAACACAAATTAAAACTACTCTTAGATACCACCTATCAGATTGGCTAACATGACAGAAAAGAAAGTGACAATTGTTTTAAGGACATAAAAAGTAGGTACCCTAATGCCCTGCTGGTGGAGTTATGAACTGACTTAACCATTCTGAAAAGCAATTTGCAACTATGCACGAAGGACTATAAAACGATGCACACCCTTTGCCCAATCAATACCACTGCCAGGTCTGTATCCCAAAGAGATCAAAGAAAAGAGAAAAGGAAATAATAATAATCAAAGTAGAGGGGGAGGGGAGGGAATGAATCTGGAACCTAACACTTAAAAATGCATTTTAATTTTTTAGAAATATAATTAGAAAACATTTAATGGAATAAAATATATTTTAAAAATGTCAAGGATGTTTTGGGATTTGTATTTTTAGTATGAAACTTTTTTTCTGTTAGATTGTTAAAAAAAAAAAGGAGATTCTGGTGTACAATTCTTATCCCTTCATCATGTCTTTGTAGCAATTTTGTAGATGCAGCAGTATGTTTCACAGTTTCTAACACTTCCTCATAATGAATAAAACGGGTCTCTGCAATCAGGAAATTCCTGCAACTTCTGGTAGTAATGATCTGTGAACTAGCCAAAATAGTTTGTTCAAACCTGGAATTAACTAGCAGTAATCAAATGGAGGGAACCAGGTGGTGGGCCGTTCCGAGGACAGAGAGCTCTCATCTCCACTGAGTCTCAAAGAGCTGTCTAAGCATACCTTATGTGCAGTTGGAGCCTAGGAATTTTATTTTCCTACAAGGACTTATCCAGAGAGGGACAGCCCCAGAGCTCCCACATGCAAGTTATTCTAACTAAGGTGTTGTTCCTGCTTGCATGCTGTTCAAAGGAAACCTGCATTTCCACCTGGCCCCTTATGGCTAGGGGTGAGGACCCACTTGCTTTTTACTTAATCTACTGCCTTTTCACCCCTCCCCACCCCTCCCCATCAAAAAGAGAGGCCTACATTGCAGAACTCTTCCAGTTAGGTGGAAGTCCTAAACTTACACCAGCTTCTTTGTTAGTCCTAATGCAGAGAGAGATACACCACAGTATTGCTAGGAAGGTGCATAGCCCCTCTCCTAATTCTAATCCAAGTCCCAAAGCCAATGATATGAAATGGATGGATGGTTTGAATTTCCTTGATGACTTCACAGACAAGATATATGGGCAAAGTCTGTCACCTCTGCTGTGGATTTGGTGAGTCACTGGCTCATTACCTTTGTAGGGCTTATCCCTTCTCCAGAGTACCCTCCCAAGATATTAGCCTGGGGTGTGTAGGAGGAGAGAGGTTCATTCTGCTGGTAATAGGTGGCTTCTCCCTCCTAGTCTGTGTCCCTGTAGTCTACAAAGGGGGTGTCCCTCAGTGCCACTTTGGGGGTGTTTTTTATTCTCATGGCTTATGCTGAACTCTTAAGATAAACTCTTAAATAGCCCTAATGTGCCCCTGCTTTTAGCAGGGTCCAGTGGGAATTTTGAGGTTCTCACATTTCCTACCTTTTTGGTAGTATTAGTTTTAGGGGGTGCTAATTGGCGTTTCCAAGATCCTTACATGTTTTGGAGTGCATTGGGGGGCTAATACCAGGGGTGTGAGGGCCTGAGTCCCTCGAAGTGTTGGCTACTCTTTCACTGGCAAAAACAGCCAAGGGGTGAACACAGTCCTCTCTTGTCCCTTCCCCCAGGCGAGTGAGTCTCCCCCTCAAGCTTTTATTGTTGCTCTGTCTCATGGGTTCTTCCTTGGGGCAATCACACCTGGAACAGGTTTACAGCCCTCCTCCTCCAGGTTGGGGCTTCCCCCCAGCTGCTCACCCTTTTCTGGATTGTGGGTTTCTTTGAGCTCTTGGTCCGGGGTCAAAATTGGAACCTTAAGTGAGGTTGGCTTATGAGAGCAACGAGAACTGCTCCACTGTCCCCCCTGCATGATTTTAGCATACGCATGCCCAGGTTAAGAGCCCCACCTTCCACACTACAGACACCACCAACAAAAAGCAATGGCCTACCACATGTTTCTGGATGTGTCCCAGATTGCATTAATGAGACTTAATAGGTGGGTATTCACTCATCTATCCACGTCAGTTACTGACATTCCAGAGCCCATTCCTGCAGGATCCCATCCTCTTGGTCAGTGGAACTGGATAAACTAACCACTGGGTTCAGATTCAGCAAGGAAGGAAGGAGAGACACCTGGATGCACTAGCACTAATCAAGGGTAAGTGATGGAGTGATGGGCCCTGAACGAGGATAGAGAGCACTCACCCCCATTGAGTCCCAATGAGCCTTCTATTCTTGGGCAGTCAGCATTGAGCCATCTCTAGGTGAAGAGCTGCCCTGTGCTGTTTGAACATGGGGGTTTTATCAGTCCCAGAGCTACCACTTGCTAGATTTTTGAAAGATACCAATGTTTTGGTTGGCAGGCTATTCAAATTCTCATGTTCCTTACTGCTAGGGGTGAGGGCCCAAATCCTTAGTCTATGGCTTTCTCCCTGCTCACTGGTGACTTGGTATTTTATCCTTCTTTCTGCGTATCATGAAAGTAATTTGTTCAGTGATTCATTGTACATGTTTGTTGCTGATTGAGCTAATTAAAAGGTAATCCATGGAGCCATTTTGCTTCTCTTAGCCATTTCATACCCTCTTTCAGACACAAAAACAAATACCAGTTATACTCAATTTCAGCAATGTGTATCTAAAACCAATTATTCTCTTTTGTAACTGTCTTGGAATGGTTGACCCTGTGTTTTGTTCATATCTAGAGGTGTTTGGATTTGACACTCCTGGAATCTATTATTTCCTATTTTATGTCTCCAAAGTTACAGGCTGGTAACGGCATTGATCACTCTAAACTTATTCTACTATTGTGTCTCTTTGACTTCAGGTTACCATTAAGTGTCTTGATGTAGGCAATCTCAATTTTCTTCTTTATAACTGTTTAGTGTTTCTTGCCTGAAGAAGACCAAAGCATTTATAAGTATCACCTTTGTCCATTGATTCTATTTGACTTCCCAATTCAAGCTCAAATTTTTCAGTCTCTGTTTTTCATTGCCATACAATAAGAGATTTCAACTTATTGAGTCTATCTGACATCTTACTATCAGTGGAGAAAGTTTCTGAGATGAAGTTGTTTAATGTGCTTTTTGATGGAGATACACAACTTGATTTTATCCATTGATGTTGTTCCAATTCTCACTTTGATAACGATTCTTAGTTGTTTGCAGGAGAGATGATAATGGATTTAGGACTAGGCAGAATCATGATGGGTTTAGTATATCTACTTGCAATCAGACATCATTTGCATCAATCATTCCTGCCAATATTGGTGGTATATTTTAAATGGAGAATAGTTTACAAAGTTTATATAAATACCTGCATTCATTTTATCTATTTACATTATATGAAAGGTCATGAATTCAGAATAAAATGCTTTTTTTGAGTAATCAATAAAGGCATGCATTTTATCATGATTTTATCAACTTGACAATAATTACCTAATCAATAAAGATTATTTTTTAGGGTCTTGGAACTTTTTGGAATGTATTTAATTATTTTTACCTTTTATTTAATGTATTATTTTCATGTATGAATCAATACATTTGTGGGAGGTGATTGTGCAAGATAGAATGCTTTGTACATAATATATAAACATATTATTGGCTTCTATTTGGAGGGGTCCTTGATGTCCTCCTTTTTATTATATATGTCTTTGATGCATTTTCTCAAATGCTTCAAAAAAAGCAAGAAAAATAAAATGAAAAATATGCTTCAGTCTACACTCAGAGTACACCAGTTCTCTTTCTGGAGGTGGATAACATTTTTGTCCTGAGTCCCTCAGAATTGTCATTGCATAAAATTGATTAGCATTATAATGTTGCTGTTACTATACACAATGTTTTCCTCCTGTGCTCACTTTATTTTGCATCTAAAAATTACTTATTCATATACTTTGATCATTTATCAATTGGGGAATGGCTTTTTTTTTTTATAATTTTGGCTCAGTTCCCTATATATTTAAGACATGAGATTGTTCTCATAGTAACTTGTTATTTTTCCCTAGCTTCTTGCTTTTTTTCCTAATTTTGGCTACATTTATTTTCTTTTAAATTTCCTGTAAGCAGACTTTCCATTTTGTCTCCTGTGATCCTCTATACCTCTTGCTTAGTGTGTATGTAAGTGTGTGTGTGTGCATGCATGTGCATGTGTGTTTATCATAGGCAGCTGGATGTCACAGTGAATAGAATGCTGGACCTGGAGTCAGGAATACTCATCTTCATGATTGCAAATCTGGCCTCAGACACTTACTGTGTGACCCTGGGGAAATCACTTAACCCTGTTTGCTTCAATTTCCCCCTCTGTAAAATGAGTTGGAAAAAGTAATGGCAAGCCACATCAGTATCTCTGCCAAGAAAACCCCAAATGAGGTGACAGTCAGATATGACTGAAACAACTGAAAATAAATACATTTCATACATACCTATACACATAACACACATATAAAATATATATGTATATATCCATATATGACATATATACATACGCATGTATATGTACACACATTTAATTTAGTGCCAAGCGGATTATTGTGGAAAAACAATATATAATTTTTGTCTTCACTACAGCTGATAAAGTTGTATTTCTAGTTATTATAGTAACATACTGCCATGTGATACATATATTTCATTAAGCAATTAGTTTTTTAACATTCAATTGTTTCTTTAAATTTTGAGTTCTGACTTCTATCTCTCCCTCCTTCTCCACTCCCACCCATTGTGAAAGCAAGTTATATGATATCCGTTATATATGTGAAATCATGTAAAACATATTTCTATTTTGCCCAAGTTGCCAAAAAAAAAAAAAAAAAAGGCAGGACAAGTAAAGAAAGCAAAAAAAAAAAAAGGTAAAAACAGCATACTTCAACTGTACTCAAACTCCATCTCTTTTTGTTTTGTTTTTTTTCTGGAGGTGGAAATCGTTTTTTAATATGAGTTCTTTGGAACTGTCTTGAATCACTATGTTGATCAGAAAAGTCGTTTTCAATTGATCACCATACAACAGTGCTATTACTGTGTACAGTGTTCTGGTCCTGTTCACTTTACTTTCCAATAGTTCATTAGTCTCCCAGTTTTTCCACATCCACACCAACATTTGTAATTTTCTTTTTGTGTCATATTAGCTAGTCTCTTATATGGGAGACAGTATTTCATAGTTGTTTTAATTTGCATTTTTCTAATCAATAGTGATTTAGAGCATTTTTCATGTAGATAGCTTTTATTTCTTCTTCTGAAAACTGCCTGTAAATACTCTTTGAGCCTTTGTCCACTTAAAAATGATTCATTTTCTTGTAAATTTGATTCAGTTTTCTATATATTTGAGAAATAAGGCTATTACCAGAGAAACTTGCTGTTAATTTTCCCCCTACTTTTCTTCGAATCTTGGCCTCATTGGTTTTGCTTATGCAAAACCTTTTTAATTTACTATAATTAACATTATGTGTTTTACAATCTATGACCATCGCTATCTCTTCTTTTGTCTTAAATTCTTTTCTTATCCATAGATCTGATAGGTAAAATTGTCCATGTTCTCCTCATTTTCTTTAAGTCTATATCAGGTACCCATTCTGACCTTATCATGGCGTATGATATAGTTAAACCCTAGTTTCTGCCAAACTGCTTTCTAGTTTTACAGCAGTTTTTGTCAAATAGTGAATTCTTGTTCCCAAAACTTTGATCTTTGCATCTGTCAAAGAGTTGCATATCTAATCTATTCCACTGATCTCCAGTTCTATTTCTCAGGCAGTACCAGATTGCTGAAATCTGATTCTTCTAGGCCTCCTTTCTTCACATATTTTTTCATTGACCTCTTTAATATTTTTGACTTTTTGTTCTTCTTAATGAGTTTTGCTTTTATTTTTTTGCTCTATAAAATAATTTTGATAGTTTTATATGAAAATGAATAAACAAATTAAAGTAACATTTTCATTTTTATTATAGTGGATTGGCTAATTGTTTAGATGTGTCTGCATGTGAAAAGTAACATATATATATGTATATATAGACACACACATATGTGTGTCTATATGTACACACATATACATACATGTGTATATCTATCTATCTATCTATCTATCTATCTATCTATCTATCTATCTATCTATCTATCTATCTGTAGTTCCTGAGTTTGCCTTGGCAGGTTGACTCATAAGTATTTTTTTATTGTCTCGTCATTTTAAATGGAATTTCTCTTTGCTCTCTTGTTGCTGTACTTCATTAGTAGTATATAAAAATGTTGATGAATTATATGGGTTAATTTTTTACCCTGAAACTTTACTGAAGTTGTTCATTTTTTTCAACTAGATTTTACTTGATTTTCTAGTATTCTATATGTATACTGCCACATCATACTCAAAGATCAGAAGTTACGTTTCCTCTTTGCCTATTCTTTTTCCGTGAATTTCTTTTTCATCTCATTGCTATAGGTAGCACTTCTATTACAGTATTTAATTATAGTTGTGATGATGGACACCTTTGCTTCAACCCAGACCTTTTTGGGAAGGCTTCTAGCTTGTCCACATTACACAACCATTTTAATACATGTAAATTGTTTGCCTTACCTGCTTTAGTGGTCAGCAGCATATGCAATGAACTCTCTTCAGTTAGTATATGACTACCTATGTGGTAGTATATGGTTTTTTAATTTCTTTAAGTACATTTTGCCTCCTTGTGGAGCTGAAAATCAAAAACTTGCCATTCTCTTCTCTATCATACACGATAAACTGATCATGCTTTTTCTGAATAGGTTCAACCTGTACTTCTATATTATATCTCCCATTTCTTGGATTCTTAGGAACACAAAGATGACGTTGAGAAGAGAGCAACCCTAATCTGTGCTATTTCCATTTTCCTGTCCACTCTATTAAAGAAGTCTGAGGATCTCCAGAGGGCCTAATGTAAATCACCTTAACTGCTAATCCAAAACTGTGCTATTTTCTCTTCCCTCTCTCCAAATGAACTGATAGTATGTTGAGATTTGAGGAAATTGTGAGTATTTATGATACTGTTTTTATTATGAGTATTGTTGGTTATATAGCACTATAATGTTTACTATATATGTGTACACATATATGTGTATATATACATATACAGTATATATGTATGTATATACATGTCTGTGTGTACACACATATTTTTCTATATTCTTCTTCTTTAGTCCTTACAACAACACTGTTAGGCAGGTGCTGCTATTATCCCCTTTTTATAGGTAAAGAAAATGACATTCAGTGATGTTAACTAAATTGTCTGGTGTTCTCTAGCTCATAAGTGTCTGAGGTGGAATTACAACCTAAGCTGCTCTATAATGTGATATTTGATTCTTTTTGGTTTTAAGTGAAATGCCTTATTCTCATTGTCTAGGATTTAATCAAAGTACATGTATAAGAGCACACAGACTTTAAATATATGTTTGTGTGTGTAAAGAATATGCCCATTATAGTGTATATACATAGATTATACATATATGTATATATATGTGTGTGTGTGTGCATGTATACACATATGCACTTTTTGGATACTAATAAATTGGATATTGGATAAACAAAATATAATGGAAATAATGGAATATTATTGTATTTTATCAATAATGAAAAGGATACTTTTAGAGAAATCTTGAATGACTTATATGAACTGATCCAGAGTGAAATGATCAGAACTAGAAAAACAATTTAAAAAATTAAACAAGAATCAATAAAGGAAAGCAACCTTAAAAGGACTTAAGAACTCCAATGAATGCATTAATCAATGCTAACTCCAGAAGAATATTTATGAATATGCCATCTGCATTCTGAGAGAAGGGTGATAAACTCAAACTACAAAATTAGAGATGCATTTTTGGATATGATGAAAACATGGACCTATTTTGCATAACAAAGATTCTCATTGTTACTGTAGATTGAGGTATTCTTTTTCTTTTTTTGAGGGAGAATTTTGGAAAACAAAGGTATTATGAACATATATATATGTAATTTTTTTTGTCTTTTTTCCCTCTTCATTTTTCTCTAAATGGATAGCATCTTAGGGTTTTTAATTTTACTTCATATATAAGCTAGTAGATATATGTTAAGACAGTGACCTAAGAAAGTATTTTTCACAGATCCTCCAGGTAATCCATTTTGTTTCTCATTTACCCTTGATTTTTATGCTGCTAGGAAATTGGCAAACCAACCTTTACAGAAAGATTAAGGTAAAATAATACTTTCAAGAAGTCTCATTGTGGAAGGGTTTTATGACATTTATTAAGATCATAAATGTATTGCTGAGAGTCCAACCTCATCATTTTATAGAGGAAACTGGAGTTATCTAAGGACACAATAGTAACAAGAGAAGAAATGTTTATTTTAACCCAAGTCCTTTGTCGGTCTGTCCAACGCTCTTTCCACTGGATCATATAGCTTCTGCCAAGTTGTGCTTGTGCAGCGCACTATAAAAGGATCTCAACAGCTGGAAAGGCTTCAAATACAGGCTGATACAAACTATGTTTCTATTTCTCTTTTTATCCACAAACTGTATTTCTACTTTATTTTTTAAATTAATTTTTTTGTTTTCTGATTTCAACATTCATTTCCATAAGTTTTAAATTTTCTCCCTCTCCTTCACACTTCCCTCCCCAAGATAGCATGCAATCTTGTGTAGGTTCTATACATACATTCTATATTGTTTTGATTGTGTGTCCAATTTAATGTAATTAATATTAGACATTTTGCATTTCATAAAACTCTCTGTCTCTTGTTTGGTCATAAATTTCTCCATTCTCCATACATCTGGAAAATAAACTCTTGCTCCTCTAATTTGTTTATAGTATCAGCTTTGCACTTATATTGTGTACTCATTTGAACAGTATTTTGGTATATGGTACCAGGCATTGGTCTATGCCCAGTTTCAACCACGTTATTTTTCTAGTTTTCCCAGCAGTTTTGTCAAACAGTGAGTTCTTATCCCAGAAACTGATGAGGTCCTTGGGTTTGTCAAACAGCAGACTACAATAATCCTTCACTACTTTGTCTCGAACCTATTCCACTCATCTACCCCTCTGTTTCTCAGCCAGTATCAAGTGGTTTTGATGATTGATGCTTTATAATACAACTGAAAATCTGGTATGGCTAGACCACCTTCCCTAGCATTTCTTTTCATTAATTTACTTGATATTCTGGACGTTTTGTACTTCCAGATGAATTTTGATATTTTTTTCTAGTTCTAGAAAATAATTTTTGATAGTTTTATTGATGTGTTACTGAATAAGTAAATTAATTTAGGTAGAATCATCATTTTTATTAAATTAGCTTGACCTAACCATGAGCAACAGATGTTTTTCCAATTATTTAAATGTGATTTTATTTGTGCAAAAAGTGTTTTGTAATTGTGTTCATATGGTCCCTTGGTTTGTTTTGGCCGCTAGACTCCCAAATATTTCATAGTGTCTAGAGTTACTTTAAATTGGATTTCCCTTTCTATCTCTTGCTTTTGAGTTTTATTGGTAATATATAGAAATTCAGACGATTTATGTGGGTTTATCTTGTATTCTGAAATTTTGCCAAAGTTGTTTATTATTTCAAGTAGTTTTTTACTAGGTTGTCTAGGATTCTCTAAGTATACTATCATGTAATCTGCAAAGAGTGATAACTTAGCTTCTTCTTTGCCTGTACTAATTCCTTCAATTTTGTTTTCTTCTCTTATTACTAAAGTTAATATTTATAGTACCATATTGAGTAACAGTGGTGACAATTGACATACTCACTTCATTAATGATCTTATTGGAAATGCACCTAGCTAATCCCCATTACATATAATGCTTGTTGATGGTTTTAGGTAGATGCTACTTGTTTTAAGGAAGGCTGCATTTATTCCTATGCTTCCCAGTGTTTTCAGTAGGAATGGGTGTAGTATTTTGTCAAAAGTTTTTTCTGCATCTATTGAGATAATCATATGGTTTCTGCTAGTTTTGTTGTTGATATGATCAGTTTTGCTCATAGTTTTCTTAATATTGAACCAACCCTGCGTTTCTGGTGTGAATTCTAACTGATCAAAGTATATTACCCAAATGATAAATTGCTGTAATCTTTTTGCTAATACCTTATTTAAATTTTTTGCATCAATATTCATTAGGGAATTGGTCAGTAGTTTTTTTCTCTGTTTTGTTTCTTACTGGGTTAGAATCAGAATCATATTTCTATCATAAAAAGAATTTGGTAAGACTTCTTCTTCCCCAGTTTCCCCCAGTACTATTGCATTGTATAGTATTGAAATTAACTGTTCTTTAAATGTTTGATAGAATTTGCTTGTAAATCCATCTGCCCTGGATATTTTTTCCTAGGAAGCTGATTGAAGGCTTGCTCAATTTCTTTTTCTGAGATGGGATTATTTAAGTATGTTACCTCCTCTTCTGTTAATCTGGGTAGTTTATATTTTTTTGTAAATATTCATCCATTTCACTAAGATTGTTAAATATTTGGGCATGCAGTTGGGCAAAGTAATTTCTAATTATGGTTTTAATTTCCTCTTCATTGGAAGTGAGTTCACCCTTTTCATTTTTAGTATTGCTAATTTGATTTTTTTTCTTTCCTTTTTAAAAAAAGTTGACCAAAGGCTTATCAATTTTTCCTGTTCTTTTTTCATAAAGCCAGCTCTTAGTTTTATTTGTTAGTTTAATAGCTTTCTTAATTTCAATTTTATTAATCTGTCCTTTGGTTTTCAGTATTTCTAATTTGGTATTTAATTGGGGATTTTAAATTTTTTTCTTTTTCCAGCTTTTTCAATTACATGCCCAATTCATTGATCTCCTCTTTCTTTATTTTATTCATATAGGCATTCAGAGATACAAAACTTCCCCTGAAAATTGCCTTTGCTGAATCCCCATAAGTTTTGGTAGATTGTCTTATTATTGTCATTTTCTTGAATGAAATTAGGGATTATTTCTATGATGTGTTGTTTGATCCACTCATTCTTTAGGATAAGATGATTTAGTTTCCAATTAATTTTTAGTCTAACTTTAAATGACCCTTTTTTTCACTGCTTACCTTTTCATGCTTCTTAAGTCTTGTATTTGAAGAATTTTCTACTGAGCTCTGGCCTTTTTATCAGGAAGGTCTGGAAATCCTTTATGTCATTGAATGCCCATCTCCTTTCCTGAAAGATTATGCTCAATTTTGATGGATAATTGATCCTTTATTGTAGTTCAAATTCCTTTCATTACAGAATATCATATTCCAATCCCTCCAATCTTTTAATGTAGAAGTTGCAAGGTCCTATGTGTTCCTGAGTGTAGTTCCACGATGTTTGAATTGTTTATTTCTGGCTGCTTGCAGTATTTTCTTCTTGATTTGATAGTTCGGGAATTGTCAAAAGTATTCCTTGGTGTTTTCAATTTGATATCTGGTTCAGAAAGTCATCAGTGGATTCTTTTGTTGATTATTTTGCCCTCTGGATTTAGGACCTCAGGACAGTTTTCCTTGATGATATCTTGGAAGATATTGTCCAGGGCTTTTTTTATCATGGCTTTCTTGTCAACAAATAATTCTTAGATTTACTCTCCTGGATCTATTTTAGAGGTCAGTTGTTTTTCCGAGGAGATATTTTGCATTTTCTTCTATTTTGTTCATTTTTTGGATTTTGTTTAATTTATTTTTGATGTCTCATAGCATCATTAGCTTGTACTTGCTCCATTCTAATTTTTAACAAATAGTTTTCTTCAGTTAGCTTTTGTATTTCCTTGTCCATTTGTCCAATTTTCCTAGTTAAGTTTTGTAACTCCTTGTCTTTTGGCCAGTTTTACTTTTAATGAGCTACTCTCTTCAGTGAATTCTTTTTTCATTTTGTCAGTTGTATTTTTTAAATCATCCTACAATTTTTCTTCTACCTCTCTAATTTGACTTTTAGTATCTTTCTTGAGCTCTTCCAAGAATGCTTTTTGGGCTTGAGACCAGTTCATATTCACTTTTGAAGTTTCAGATGTGGGTATATTCAGATGTCCTATCCTCTTTTAAGGACATATTTTGTTTTTCATTGTCCCCATAGTAAGATTCTATGTGCTTTGCTTTTCTGATTTGTTTCTTGCTCATGTTGATTGGCTTTTGTCCTGGCTTTTAAAGTGGATTTCTGCTTCGAGAGCCACACGTGATTCTGTCCCACTTTTCTTATGCTGAGAGTTTAGGGCCTGGTTTCTGACTTTTGTGTATTGTGGCCTCTGGTCCTTTCAACTAGAAGCTATATAATGCTGCAGCTTACTTGGTGCTGAGCTGGCTGGTATGTGCCAAAGCCAAGGCAAGTGAAGTCCTTTTGAGTTTCCTTAGGGTTACACTGCAGCTCCTTGTGTGGGGTGTGTGTGTGTGGGGGGGTAGTCTGATCACTAGAAGTTTCCTCCTCCCCTATGTCTTCAATAGAGTGCAGGAAGGCTTAGGGACTGGTGAACCCCATCTGTACTGGTCTTTACCCAATTCCCCCGCTGTGCTAAGGCAGGCCTGGGGTCCTTGTGTTTGAGCTTACCTTCACCCCACCTGAAGCTCAGGCTCTTCTGCAGGTCACTGAGACGGTGCTTGCTGCGATGCTTCCAGTCCTGCACTGGTCCCCTTCAGCCACAGCAAGAACAACCCTTCCCATTGATCTCTCTAGCCTCCTGAGTTGAAAGACTGCTGTAATCCTTCTACTGAATCCACTATTCCAGGATTTTTTTCTGGGGCAATATTCTCTGAGTTTTCAGAGGTCAACAACAGGAGGGTGGGAACACTTACAGTTTACTCCACTCTCTTGGTTCCTGGAAGTTCAAGTAGGTGGCTTTCAAATATTTTGTCTGTGGGCTAATCACTTCAGGAGTGGCTGTAGCTCCTGCCATGGGTCTTGCTCTTCTGTCTTACTCAGTTCTGCTGATCTCCAGTCCTGTGGTGAGAGGTTTGGGAATTCACACTGCTGCATCTGATTCAGTCTGCCCAGGACCATTGCCACTCTGCTATAACTGTGGCAGAGTCTATATTGCTACAGCCCACATTCTACACTCTCCCAGTCCCATGTAACAGATTCGTCCCATCCACCTTCTAATCTGTGTTGAGCTGGAAATTTGCCACACTGTCTCCCAGTGGATTCTGTCACTCTAAAATTTGTTCAGATTCACTTTTTATAGGTGTCTGCAGAAGTTTGTAGTAGAGCTCAGTTGAGTCCCAGCTTTCACTCATTTCTATTTCTTTTGTTTGTTTGTTTGTTAGCTCTGAACACAGCATGTAGTATGTATTATATAGGCTTTATAAAAAAAATTTTGCTTTCAGTTTTCAACAATCACTTTCATAAGTTTTAAATTTTCTCTCCCCCCTTCCTTCTCTCCCCAAGATGGCATTCAGTCTTATATGGATTCTACACATGCATTCCTATTAAACATATCTTCACATTAGTCATGATGCATGGAAGAATTAAAATGAATGGGAGAAACCATGAGAAAAAACAAACCGAAACAAAATATAACACAAGAAAAAGTAGTCTGCTTCATTCTGTGTTCTAATCCCACAGTTTTTTCTCTGTATGTGGATGGCATTTTGCCTCTAGTCCTTTGGGAATATTTTAGGTCCCTGCATTACTGTGAAGGGCTAAGTTGATCAGAAACAATCCTCCCTTACTGTGACTATTACTGTGTACCATGTTCTCCTGGTTCTGTTCATTTCACTCAGCATCAGTTCATATAAGTCTTTCCAGTTTTTCTGAAGTCCGACTGTTTGTCTGTGCTTGTAGCACAATAGTATTCCTATTTATATACCACAACTTGTTCAGTCATTCCCCCAATTGAAGAGCATTCATTTGATTTCCAGTTCTTGGTTGCCACAAAAAGATCTGCTATAATATTGTTGTACATGTGGGACCTTTTCTCATTTTTATGATCTCTTTGGGATACAGCCTTAGAAACAATATTGCTGGGTCAAAAGGTATGCACATTATTTTTTTTGATGGCCCTTTGGGCATAGTTCCAAATTGCTCTGCAGAATGGTTGATTTAGCTCACAACTCCATCAACAGTGAATTAATATTTCAACTCTCTCAAATCTCCTCCAATATTTATCATATTTCTGTTGTACCATGTTAGGCAATCTGATAGATATGATGTGGTATCTCAGAATTGTGATTTGAATGTCTCTAATCAGTACTGATTTAGAGAATTTTTTCATATAACTATAGATAACTTTAATTTCTTCCTCTGAAAACTGCCTGTTCATATCCTTTGACTACTTATCAATTGGTAAATAACTTGTATTCTTGTAAATTTGACTCAGTTCTCTATATATTTTAGAAATGAGACTTTTGTCACAGATACTACTTGTAAAAATTCTTTCCCAGTTTTCTGCTTCCCTCTTAACCTTGGTTGCACTGGGTTTGAGCAAAAACTTTTCAATTTAATGTAATCAAAATTATCCATTTTACACTTCATAATGTTCTCTATCTCTTGTTTGGTAGTGAATTTCTCCATTCTCCATGAATCTGACACTCTCCCTTGTTCCCCTAATTTGTTTATAGTATCAGCATTTCATTTCAGTTTCTTAATCTAAATTCAGATATATTCATTTTGAAAAATTTGGCTACCAAGTAAGCAATTCTTTTGGTCATATGACCTCATGAAACTATTTCTTTTTTTGTCATTTCCTTCTACTAATTTTTTTACCAATTATTTTATTTCTCCCCAATTACATGTAAAAACTGTCCTTTCATTCCTTATGCCCCTTCCCTGAGATGGTAAGGAATCTTATATAGGTTATACATGTGTAATCATGTAAAACATTTCCATATTAGTCAAATTTTGAGGGGGAAAGCATGAACAAAAGAAAAAATTATGGAAAAGTAGTATACTTTGATCTGTCTTGCATCATTATATTGCTGAAAATACCTAAGTCATTCACAGTTCTTCATTGTACAAAATTACTGTTGCTTGTGGACATTGTTTTCCTTGTTCTGCTCATTTCAATTGACATCAGTTCATGTAAGTCTCTCTTGGTTTTTCTAAAGTCACATTGCTGTCATTTCTTATGACACAATAATATTCCATTGCAATCATATGGCATCACTTCTTCAGTCATTCCCAATTGGTGGACATCCTCTCAATTCCTAATTCTTAGCCACTACGAAAAGAGCTGCTACAAATAATTTTTTACAGTCATTTCTTTTGCTTTGTTTTTTCTTTTGGGGATGCAAATATACTAGTGGTATTGCTGGATCAAAGGGGATGCACATTATTTTAGCCCTTTGGACATAGTTCCTTATTGCTTTCCAGAATGATTGGGTCATTTCACCACTCCACCAGCTGCGACACCATTAATGTCTCAGTTTTCTCACATCCTCTGCAATATTTATCATTTTCCTTTTCTGTCATATTAGCCAATCTGATAGGGTGATAGAGTGTCTCAGAGTTGTTTTAATTTGTATTTCTCTAATGAATAGGGACAGAGCATTTTTTAAAATGAGTATAGATAGCTTTGATTCCTTTCTCTGAAAACTGTTCATATCTTTTGACCATTTGCAATTGGGGAATGACTTGTAATGAAGTCATTGCTACAGCCTTACAGGTTATTATCCAAATTCTTAGAGGATGTACCCATGCTAAGGAGCTCCTGGTTCGCAAATATTGTGTAAGAGGCACATGGAAGATATAACAGAAGTGCCAATTGAAGGGGAGGTGCATATTATGCTTTAATTTCTTTTATAAGTTGAAATATGGTTTAAAAGTAATTTTCCTTAAAATTTTTAAAATATATTTTGGATTTGACCATGTAACATGGGAAACACTGGCACAGGACTGCTCAGCATGGTGTGCCCACATCCAAAAGGGTGCTGTTCTCTATGAGAAAAGCAGAATCAAGACAGCACAAAGTTAATGTAGGATGTGAATATTTGGAGTATCCACGGCAAATATTAACACAAACTGTCTGTGCCCAACCTGTGGTAGAGAATTCTAAGCTCATATTGGTCCGATCAGCCACAATTGGACACGCTGATGTTTCACTTTATCATGGTGATGTCATTTTGGTTTTCTTCAAGAATGGAGGACAACAACCAACCAACATATATACATACATACATATGTATACATACATATGCATATGTATACATGTGTGTATATATGTATATGTACATATATGTGTGTATATACACACACATATGTATATACATACATATGCACACACATATGCATATATACATCTATAAACATACTTGCATACATATAGGTGTGTATGCACACGTACATATATACATACACATATGTTTATATAAATACATACCAGCATGGCAAATTGATTTATCACCTATTTTTTTCTACTAAAAGATATGAATGAGGTATGATAAGGTAAATGACTAGTCTTTCCTTTGGACAAGTACAAATCCATTATTTGCCAGGCTGAGTTGAGCAGTGGGGATTTTCAAGGTAACTGTATTGAACTTAGGATCAAAGTCATCAATGGATAAGGAAACACCGCTGAATGACTCATTTCCCTCTCAGAGTTTTGCAGTAATGGTAAAAAAAAAACCACACACAGATTTACAGAATATTCCTATAAAAGTCAATCACTAAATCAAAATTTCATTTGTTTTCTTAAATTAAAAGGTAGCGGATATTGCCAAAGAGTCATTGGATTCCTTGGGAAATCATTACTTGCATTTGAGGAGAAATCTAATTTGATGTGGAAGCAAGCTATCAGGGTTTTCTGATATGATCTACAGTTTGACTGTATCTTTTTCATGAACATAAATTATGCATTGTATTCATGTCTCTAAGATTATCTTTCTGAAAAATTTCAGCCCAGAATCTAAAATTTCTCAATCATGCTGTTTGAAATTTTAATCCCCATACTCCTGTATCCATCTTTATATTTTTAGCACTTTAACATAAAATGTAGAGGACAGGGATTCTATGTATTTTGCTTTTTGAAAAGGTTGCTAGACACAAGGCCACAGTTTATAAATAATTTTGCTTTGGAATGGTATAGTTGGAGAATAAAATGTCCTGGTCAGTTAGTTGAATTAACACAGAATTGTTAACCACAATGGTCATTAAGAAGGGAAAGTATTTATTCTCTATAAAAATCTGTAAATTGAAAAATTCAAGAAAAATAAGTAAAAAATAAAGGAAGTAAAGCTGAATGCACAAAATGAGAGTGCAGACATATCTTCTGAGGTAAAGAGGACCCTGCCTAAGTCCTCTCATCAGTCCCTGAACTTATAAGATATAGCAGTAACAGATTTAGTCCACCCATGAAACAGAAAGCAAGGGCCAGTTGGGAATGGAGGAGTGAAGGAGACTTGGGTAGCACAGAATTGGATAGAAGTAAAAGATTTTCTTCATTTTATTGGAGGGAGAATAGAAACTGAAAAATCTAATGCTCGAGATTTTGGACAAGGAGGAGACTGGGCCACATTTTCTAAACTATCAACATCAGTAGGATTAGGCTACCTTGACTTGACTGGAAATTTCAGCTGTGAAAGCAGGAAAAGGCAAAAAGCAAGAGAGAAAATCACACAAATTATGAGAACTAGAAAAAGGATCCAGAAAACAAACAAACAAACAAAAATGCAAGGGAGAAAGTTTAAGTTTAAACCTAGCTCACATGCAAGAAAAAAAATAACAAAACTACAAACTACTTTTAAAACCGAAAGGGAAGGTCAGGTTACAATGAATTAGTTTTATGCTATAGAGGCACTAATCCAAAATCATTGATGAAAAAAATGGACTGTCCAATGAAAATGGAGAAAGGCAGGAAGCCCTTGAATAGTTCCAGAGAAAGTTTAAAAAACTAATATCCTGGGAGCTAATTTGGATTAGAAACCATAGATTTTAGTGCTTAACAAAAAATGCAAACAAGGTAAATAAAAAAGACAATATGATAAACCATAAAAGAAAAGGAGAAGACCTGAAGGAAAGAAGGAAAAAGAAAAATGTACAACACCCACCCCCCCCCCCACACACAAGCACACACATACACACACACACACACACACACGAAAGGTAGGAGACTGGCAAAACGCAGCAACTTTACAAAAAAAAAAAAAACAACAACAACTTGATTTCTACTATATAAGCCATCCTTGATTGACATTGAACAAAAACATTTAAAGACAAAATTTAAAGTTTGTAATTTTTCCAAAATAGATTGTTATAATAAAACAAATACCACCCCAATACCTTGAATATCATGTTGGAGGTAATGATGCTAAAATAATAATATTAAAAATTCACTAGAAATTTTGAATAGCGATACCACATTACTGATTAACAGAATCTACAAATCTTTGTAAGTTAATAAATAAGAGGCAGCTAGATGGTCCATTGAATAAAGCACTGTGTTACACTAGGCAAGTCATTTAAACTGAGTGCCTCTGTTTCCTCAATAAAATAAACTTCAAAAATAGAACAGAGTTATAATGAGAATAAAATGAGATGACATAAAACTATTTATTAGGTGTTGTTTTTCTTTTAGAAAGATCAATCAGTAGAATGAATTAGGAATACACTGAATCAAACAAACATGGTAGCATAGTATTTGATAAATAAAAAAGATCCCAGTTGCTAGAGTAAGACTTACTCCTTGACAAAAGCTGCTAAGAGAAGTGGACAGCAACCTGGAAGAAATTAAGTTTAAACCAATACATAGCACCTCACAAGATAAGTATCAAAAGGATCTATGTCCTAGATATGAAAGGTAAGATTATAAGCAAATAAAAGAAGGAAGGAAGAAATTGTGTATGGATACTAAAATTCATGGCTAAAAAAAGTAATAGAGAAGACTGAAAAATAAAATAAATAATTTTATTATAAAATTAAGAAGTTTTGCACAAATTTACCATAAGTATTAGAAGGAGAACAGGGAAGCATGAAACAAGATTTGTAACAAGTATATCTGGTAAAAGATTTATCAATGTGTTTTTTCACATATCTACACACATATAATATGGATGTAGACACACACATATACATACATTCATATATGCAAATGCATACATAAATATACAAATATATACACATGATAAGAATTATACACACACATAGGGAGAGGGAAAGAGTAAAGAAGAGGTGAGGTGAGCTGTGTGTATGTTTATTATAATTTATTTGGCCATCTGTTGATCTATATCACAATAGCTAGGTGGTTGTTGGATAGAATTCTGGTCCTGGAGTCAATAAAGATTCATATTCTTGAATTCAAATCTGGCCTCAGACACTTACTAGCTGTGTGACTCTGGGAAAATCACTTAACCTTGTCTGTGTCAGTTTCCTCATCTGTAAAATGAGATGGAGAAAGAAATGGTAAACTACTCCAGTGTCTTTGCCAAGAAAATCATAAATGGGGTGATGAATATTTAGACACAATTGAAAACTGGCTGAACAATAATTATATTTCACACACACACATATGCACATACATACACACCCATATATATAAAATTGTGTGTAAAATATTTATGTATATATACACACACACATATATATATACATAGATACACACACCCACACACGTATATGTACAAAATTGCATGTGTGTATGTGTGTGTATGTGTGTGTGTGTGTGTGTGGACCTCAATCAAATTTATTACTAAGAGCATTTCTTCAACTGATAAAGGGTTAAATGAGATGGCAGTTTTCAAAGTAAGAAATCTAAGCTATTTAAATTATATCTAAAAATACTGTTAATCAGAGGTGTCAGACATGTTGCTCGGCTGAATTGCATTAAGGTAATTTGGGAAATATTTAACCAAATAAATAAAAATACAATAGAATATAAATAATGTTAATATGTGGTTTTCTTGGTCAATAGGTGGCCTGTGTGAATCCTTATCTACCTGTTAGTAGTCCTATGTCTTTTTGAGTTTAACACCTCAGCTCTAAATCACTAACAAGCAGGGGGAAAAAAAAGAATAAAGTGACAGTGAGGTTTAACTTCCCACCTGTCATACCAGAAAAAAATGACAAATATTGGAGGAGTCTGCAGGTGTATTGAACCTGAGGTCTTGAGGCCACTTGTAGCCTTCAAGGTATTTGGGTGTGGTCTTTCGACTGAGTCCAAGGTTTTCAGATCAAATTCTTTTATTAAGGGAATTTGTTATGTGAAGTTTGGATTCAATCAAAGGTCCACATTTGAGGACCTGGAGGTGTACATATGGCCTAGAAGCTGCAAATTCCCCACCCCTGAACAATAGGAAAGCAGGTACAATAGTGTACTATTAATGGATGATTGATCCAACAATTCTGGCAAGAAATCTGGAACTAGAATGTTACCAAACGGTGCATACTCTTTGACGAAGTTGTTCCTATTCATATAACATGAAGAAATCAAAGATGGAAAAATTATTTAAATGTATACATATAGAAATGAATACATGGAAGGTGGGGGAAATAACTATAACAATAATAATAAATATTATTTATATAATGACTTCAAATTTGCTAATTAATTTACAAATCTTATTTCATTTGATTCTTGCAACAACTCTAGGAGGTAAAGCTATTATCATTCTGATTTTAAAGATGAGAAAACAGGCTGAAGAAGGTTAAATAACTTGCCCAGGGTTACACAACCAGTGAGTATCTGAGGCTGAATTTGAACACAGATCTTCCAGACCAAAAATCCAATATCTAGTCACTGAACCACTAACTAATAATGAATGGATCAAAGAATAATTATTTACTATGTGAAAAGAAGCAATAACTATGAAACAATTATACAGAAATTTCTAGAATTCTGTTAAAGCAGTGCCCTGCAGAAAATTTCCCTATTCATGTAAGTGAATATTTGTAGCACCAGTCATTATTCACAGCACCTGTTATGGCCATGAATATTCCAGCAAAACTCAGAATTGTGAAATACAACAGAATCTCCACATGAAGGAGAGAAACAAAACATTTGTTCAGATACCAGAAAGCCAAATCCATCATAGTAACAACACTAAATCTCTGAGTCCTCCTTTCTGTCACCTTAGTTCTCAGTTCTCAGAGAGCCCTGTGCCTTTAGCTTATTCTCTTGCTAGGGAGGAATAAGGCAAATCTTTCCACCCTGGGACATCTATTTCTTCCTCAAAAGACTTCCTGCCTCCAAATAGAGATCTGATATTTCACGATCCACTTTTGTCACCATTGTAACACCAGTGTGATATTCACAGTGCCTAGGGTGGCCATGAATATCCCAGCACAATTCTGAATCACAATATACAACAGACTCCACATAGAAGACAGAACCAAAACATTTATTCAGACACCAGAAAGCCAAATCCATCACAGTAACAAAAATCTATACGCAATAATACTGCAGAGAACAACACCATCCCCAAGCCTTCCCCCTGCTAGGCTTCCCACAAACCAGCTCCATTAAGCAAATCACAAGCAGGCTCCCTTAAACAAAATCACAAACAAGCTTTCACTCACAGTACCAAGCAGTAGCCTGTTTGCCTGCATCCTTCCTAGCTTTGACTGCTCTCATGACCAAATTTTCTTTCAGCTCTGCTCTAGATCTGCCTCTTCCTGTTCTACCTTCCTGCTCCACCCCTTCAGCAAACTCCTCCCACCACAGGCTTCATGTTACTCAAACTCATGTGACTTACACTTCCATGTGACTTAAGCACGCACATTAGTCTATTAATGAATGGGAAAGATCTTTCCATTTAAATTACCAAAGTAATATTATCAAGTAGCAAAAGGGAGGATCAGGGAACTATGTATAATTTTTATAGAAGTTTGTCAAATGAAGAAATCCAAAATAAGAATAAGCTATTTTTAAAATAAGAACAGAAATTGATAAGATGGAAAAGGTATAACTGATCATTTTAAAACTGAATTTTAAAAAGACCCATAAGAGCAAAAGAAAAAAAAAAACCTTCCCTAACCTAATAAAAAAGAAGAAAATTAAAGTACCTAAAGAGGAAATTAAAATAGTATTATTATGACAAGGAAGAATAAAAATAATATTTTCATATTATGTAATACTTAATTGTATGCTAACAAATAGTATTTAAAGGAAATTAGTGTTAACCTAAAATCTGAAATATTCAAATTAGCAGTACATAAAATAGAGATAAAATACAACCTAGGCTCAGAGAAAGTAAAATTTAACTTTTAAAGAAAATGCTAAAAAACAAAAAAACCCTGTTCAAGGCAACTATAGATAAATTATATATATATATACATACATACACATACACACATTATATATAATGTGTGTATATATGTTATATAAATATGCCCTCTCTATATATATGTATGTGTGTGTGTGTGTGTGTGTGTGTGTGTGTATAGATAACTCTCAAAAGTTAAGAAAGGAAATACTTTATCAAATTGCTTTGTGGAGATAAATCAGAAAAGTAGAACCCTAGACAAATTTTAATGAAGAATAGCAGTGGAAAAATTTTTCTTAAAAGAATCTTAGTAAAATGACTACAGAAATATATTTAAGGAGTTATTCATTATGACTGAGTTAGATTTATATTGTATCAGTTATAAAATTGATAAAAGAATGGATTAACATTAGAAAAAGAGTTACTAATCATACTAAAAACAAATAAAAATCACCATTGTAGTATTAGATGCATATAAAATAGCCTTTCACATATTACAGCAATCACATTAAATCCTAAGAAATAAAAACACAAGGCTATTTTAACATGATGAAGTGTATATATCTGAAATCCAAAGTTAGCATCATTTGCAATGGGGAAACATAGGCACTCTGCATGTGTTCAATTTCATTATACTTCAAAATAAACTCCTTTTTTGTATTTTTTCTGTTTTTGTATGTGCCTCAGTTTCCTCAACTGTAGAATAGGGGTAACAATAACACCTCCCATGGGTAGTTGTGAGGATCAAAGAAAATTATATTTGTAAAGCATCTAGGCACAGTGCCTAGAGAACATAGTTGGTAATTCATATTGATTACTGTTGTTGTTCTTGTTATTTCTGGCCCCAGGAATAGAGTGTCTCTAGGAAGGCATCCCAAAGGAGCTCTCAGCATGGGGTTTGAACTGGGGTGTCTGCCTGCTGATTGCTTCTGTTCTTGTTCTTTTCCCAGTACACAGTCTTGGACTCATAACTACCCCTTGCCTAGGTAGTGCAGCCAACCCTCCTTTCCCTGGAGATGCAAGTGTGGTTTGACCTCTCTTAGGCAGAGATCCCCTCCTTAGTCCACTCTAACTCTGGGTTTAGTTTTTGGGGTCAGAGTAACAGAGTTTCTAGTTAACTACTCTTTTACCCCTATATGGTCTGGCCCTTTCCTCACAGACCTTTAAGGTTTTCAAAGTTTCATGTGTGTTATGTCATATAAGTCTCATAATACCCCTTATAGAGAGCCAGGATCCAGGCAAGCACATAATAGGTACTATATAAATGTTCTTGTTTTGTTCAAGACCTAGGTTTTCTGTGTCTAAGCCCTACTTATGGTACGTACTGACTGTGTGACCCTGAGTAATTCACGTACCCTTTCAGCACTCCAAACATCTAAAACCTCTAGATTTGAGGAAAGTTGCATCAGTAGAAGAGGTTTATTACCAAGGTTTTCCATATAGTCATGAAATCATAGCACTGGAAAAACTAAGTGAAGGGCATAGAAGGTGTGGAAGTTTGCTTAATGTTTTATGAAAGCCTATATGGGGGATACATGTCTCTTTTAGTATAAACATCCCTATGTACCTTCAATCAGTCCTTGAGAAGGATAGATTGTTGAAGGGATAGCTTGGAGACAGTGTAAGCCAATTGGATTGGCTTCAGAAGGGGCTCTTATTTCCCCTCTCTTTACCCAGATTCCACAATTAAAGATGATCCTTTGCTTAATGTATTTGACTTTCTGGGAGTCTTCTTTTTAAAATGCAAACATCTTTAGAAGCAGAAGATCACTTCTTTACAATTTGTGAATACTTGTATGGGGGTTATTTTAATAAATTGTTCCAGGGCAACAGCTAACTGAAATGTGTTTTTACCCAGAATTTTTAATATGGAATAAAGAGTAGAGGATCTGGAGCATGGTTCCTAACTATACAGTTTTTAATTCTTCTACTTCAATTATACGTGCATTTATCAGCTCAGCTTTTGTTTTTTATGGCTATTTCTACCAAATGAAACAGCAACATCACTGAGTTTCTACTTTGCTCCAGTATCTTTTATATGTATCCTGTCTTCTCCATTCCCCTTGTAACCTCTCCAGTTTTAATCTTCATGCCTTCTTAACCAGACTATGTTAACAATTTTAAAATTGGTCTCCTTGCTTCTTCTTTCTACTATCCATCCTTTACAAAGACTACTTGAAGGTAGAGGAATACTTAATCTAGAAGACTTTTATAAGACTTGAGAACCATATTTGAACATTCAAAGAAGTGTTATGTCAAAGAGGGATCACACTTATGTTACATGGTCCCAGACGGCAGAATTAGAAGCAATGGGTGGCAACTACACATAAGGATTTGTTGGCTGAATAGTAAGGAAAAAATTAGACCAGTGCATAAGTACAGGTTACTAGATCTTTATCACTGCAGATATCCGAGTGGATCCTGGATAACTGGACTTTGTAACAGGATCTTGTTAAAATAGAGATTGGTGAGTATGAACTATGAAGTTCTCTTTGACTTTCAAAGACCAATATTATATCTCATAACAACATGGGAGAGACTCTGAACTCCTAAAGACTATACTATTATATTCTAAGTGATGAACTTAAGGATACTGACAACTGTCGTACAGGATACATAGGCATAGATGAATTATAATGTTTTTAGAAGGAAGAGCCAAATTGATGAGATCATAGACTCTTTTCAGTATTTCAATGGAACATATGCTATCGTAGACCTTCCCTACTAGGGAAGGCTTTTAGCATATGGATCTCATAATGTCTATGTCTTGTCTGATGACCACCATAGGTAAGTTTGCATAAGCTCCTGACCTAAAGTTTGACCACTGGGAAATACATTTTCTTGCTTTGTGCTATTCAGAAAGACTACTAAGGAATGGAAAGATCATGACCTACATGGCAGGCAGCCCTTTTACCAACAAAATCATTAATCCATAAAGAATTGTAGGAAATCTAATTTAACTTCTTTTTTTCTGTTTCTACCTGTCTCTTGAAATTTTGCACCTTTCCACCTAGAAGGGTGTTTGTGGGGAGGAAGTGAGAATGATTCAGTTTTGTGAAGTACTCACAGTTCTCAAAAGGAAGCATGCTATATTCAGCAAGTGCAAAGTATGATTATTAATCTTAATATCATATTTTTAAAGCTGCTGACAGATGGTGAATACAATGAAATGTTTTGATAACTCCTTGTTATATTTTCAGAGACTCAAAGGCTTAGTGAAAATATGAGGTTCTAAATATTTGAACACCCAGATGCTTCCCTGGATCATTGTGACCAAAGAGTATCTGCAAATATTGTACCTATGTTTATAAGCGAGGGGAGCGAGAAGGCAGTCGGAAGAAAAAGAAACCCACAAATATTGGATTCCTGCAAAAAGTATAGTGGAACATCAGGCCTTACACCTCCAGGGCAATCTATGCATCTTTTTAACACAAACTCTCTCAGATAAGACTGTCTAGGAACTCAGGCCAAGTATGTCAGCATTAAAAATACAGAACTGGCTGGAAATGCTGTTGTGTGTCAACTTTTATTTGTCCTTTAAACCAAGATAAAAGAACAAATGTATGCCTGTAGGCCAAATAAAGGGCCATCCCCCTCCTTCGACCCTCCTTTCTTCTCTCTCTCTTTCTTTGCAACTTAGATGAAATTTGTACGATGAATTGCAATAGAAAGTTCAGATGACAAAAAATTACAGTGGTGTGGCCAAGAAAAATGCCCATGGGGCTTTTAGTTTCCCTTGTGCCAGGACTGAACTATCAGATCAGCCTTCTGGACTCAAATGCAACACTGTCAATAAGGATACATCATCTTTTTTGTGGTGTAGAAGAGCTGTCGGTTGCAATTCCCATTATTCCAAAGCCAGGATTTTCCATTAGTGTAGCCACCTGCTGGGTTTCTCTACTCAGGTTTAATGGAGTCTGAATTTGAATTTATCACCATCTGTGGGAAGACAGGAAATGAGAGGAGCATCACTAATTCCTTTCTTCATTTACTAAGCATAAGCATAATCAGTATAAGGAGACAGGCAGAAGCTGGAGCAATAAGGGAAAGGGAAAGGGAGACTGTTTTAACTTGTACTGACATCTGAGCTCCAGACCAAGGGAAAAATGCTGTCTGTTCCATAGCCAATTGCAGCAGCAAAAAGAATGTTTTAATTTCCTCTGCACCCCAAACATTCAGATTCAGGATACAGTTTCTCAGCTTCTAAGGATATCACTAAAGATTTTAATCATGTCTCTGGCTAAAAATATGGACTCATATACCAGTAAGGTCTCAGGAAGAGCTTAGGATGCTTAATTATAATACTGAAGCATATAAAGAAAAACATACAAATCTAAGTGTGTCTCTTTGGTTGTATTTCTCACCATTCACCCCCAAACAGTGATAATGAAGTAGGACCAGAGGCCGGGGAAGCACCACTTGGCTTAAAGATCTTCAGAAACTGCTGCAAGGATGAGGTCTCAATAAGTTAGGTTTTTGTTGTATGTATTCCAATGATTCTGAATAAGTCAGCGGTAGAGCATTTCAGTCATTTCCAATTAAAAAATAGAAAAGAAAACAGGCGAGACTTCTAGAGGGAAAATCTGCTATGCAGGGGAAATCTGGCTTCTGCTGGTGGATAAAGACTTGCCAGTCATATCTGCCCAGATCACATGCCACTCCCTAGAGTGGGTTGCCCTGAGGAGGGTGCTGTCCGTATTCTGAAGATCTCTGGGGGTTTGGGGGGAGGAGGAGAAGATGCTGCTGTCCTAACTCACTAGCTGCAATGAGCATCAAGGACCACCTTCATACAAGTACCAGGCAGAGGAAGAAGAAAAATTCATCCAAGAATGCAGATTTCAGAAGGAAACATACGTACTCACATATACATACATACATGCACATGCATGCATATACACACACACAGAGCTCTGAAGAGATTGTCTCCCATTGTATTTCTTTAGGGACCATAAATTTAGCCCTTTTTCATGAATTTCCCTCCAAGTTTATAGTCTTTGGAATAATGGTTCTTAAGAACAAGGCTACTCTAAATAGGGGTCTACATGGGGGTCAACTTGATGGAGTTTAGAAGCTTGAATAATTGCAAGGAAGATTTCTTATTACAAAGAGGTAACAATTCTAGAGAAGAGAGGAAGCACAACAAATAATGATACTCTTGTTCTTTGAGGCTACCAGGAGACTTAAGTCTCCTATCAGGGAGGTTTTGAACACTGTATTGTGACAAAGCAAAGTGCCTCATGGGTGCCTGCTACCAGTGCAACTTGTTTGATGTTTGATCTGTAATGAGATGGAAGAGGAAAACAACCCCTTGGTGATCTACTATATGATATCTATGCACAGTTTTAAAGATTTAAGATTTACTTCTGGGACAACATCCCTCATTGTGCTAATTTATTATTGAGAAAAAAAAACTACACTTTTTAAAGGGGGTGGAGTGCACAGAAGTTGATACGTTTAACACACTTCAGCATTAACATTTGACTTCCATAGTATCAACTATCAGAAGCTTGACTTTTTTATTTTATTTTATTTTTTTTGCACTCACTTCAATTGAACAAGTATTTACTAAGCACCTAGGATGTGGCAAGTCCTGAAATAAAAAGAGAAAAATGAAGCAGTCAGTCTCACTTGCAAGATCATTACATTTTATTAGGGCTAGGACAATATAGCATGTACACAAACAAAGAAATAGAAAGAGTAGAGGGACAGCGACAAGACATTATTCTATTGGTATTCAGAACTCAAAAATGAGGAACCCCCTCTACCAATGCTGAAAAGGAACTTCAATTTAGTCTTACATAACTGCAAGATCATGTGTGTTAGAGGTCATATTTGAACCCAAACACTGATGGGTTTGAGGTGAACTGTCCATCCACTATGTTATGCTTCCATTTTCAAAGTATATAAAAATGAATAAAATGCAATTTCCTGATGGAGAAAGGGCTATTAACAGAGTGGGAATCAGGAAAGGCTCATATATTTGGTGGCACCTAAGATGTGCTTTGAAAGAAGCAATATATTCTTCAAGGCTGAAGTAAGTAGAACTCATTAAGGCTGAGGTGGTTTGTGACTTAAAAGAGGGCGGGGGGACTTTGTGTTGGAAAGCATATGCATTGGTGAATGACCAACAGTGAAAAATACATACCAAGGAACTCACTGATGAGGGAGGAGAGAGGAAAAAAATGAGACAATGTAAAATAAATGAGCGGTTAATTCTAATCTGAATGTAATGGATGATGTCACACACATGGTTATTCATACCAGGCGTGGCCACTTCGAGAGAATGGAGACAAACATAAGAAAATCTGTCAGTTTGGGTTAAAGGAACATTGTTATTACCTCAGGTCAAGCAGATGGAGGGCAAACTTCTCTGCTGGATTCTGCTGCTCTTTAATTAATGTCCACATTTGTTATGTCAACATAATGCATCATGTTGGGTTTAAAGATTTGTTTTCTTTTCCAACATGAATGAATCTATCATTTAATATTCAGCATTCTCACAGTTGAGCAGGAATGTGGATGGATATGCAGATTCTTACAACTAATTTTTAATCAGCCATAGGAGTGAAAAAAAAGAAATACAAAGCACTGTTTTTGCATATTTTATTTCTTGATGTAGAGATAGATTTAATACTTCACTAATGAGCATGTTTGATTGAAAGCTCCTGAGTGTGTATGTGTATGTGCGTAAGAAAAATAAGAATATCACAGGATCAAATAATACAAAATCAAGGATTCTTCCCACCCTCATCTTAGCATCCTTTCAATGGTTTTTCTTCATAAATGATTAAGTAACCACGGTCTTTTGGTATATCTGTATGCTCTTACCAACAACAGATGACAATTTGGCAAAAAAAAAAAAAAGAAAATTATTTACCTCAACTCACTTTGTTTAGTAAGCAGGGCTTTTCTTAACAGTCTACCAAAGGAAGAGGTTTAGCCAGATTGAGTTTATGCATGTGAAATTCTGGTGATAAAACAGAGCTATTTTCCCATTGCTGAAGCCAAAGTGTAAGCCTATTATGTAGCAGTAAATGAGGAGCTGTAGACTAATAACCAATGTTCTTTCTTAAATAGATGGCAGACGGGCATTGTTCATTTTGGGGAAATATTTTTGTAGTGCTGGGCTCCAGTCTCTAATTATTTAAGCAACTACAAAGATATTTGTAGTCAAAATGTGCAAATATTGCTTGGATTTATTCCAAGCTAGAGAAGTAGGCAGCGATCTGGACCAGTTGGATGGAACGCTCAATTGATAGTTAGATATCTTACAGGTCCTGGGACAGAGTCTCATTCAATAAAAACAAAAACAAAAACCAACAAAAAGGTGTCTCCATTAGCACCTGGTTTCACCAGGTTTGGGACCTTCTTAGAAAGAATGGTTGTGTCCTACTTTGAATACATTGCTCTTTAAAATTAAGTCACTTTCTGAGATAAGATTTCAGGACCCTAACTGACAAGGGCTAGATATTCTTCTTTGAACGAGTATTTATTTTATTCTGAACTTAATAAACATTAAATAAAATAGCCATTCCATATGTATATTGCAACAGAAAAATAAAATTGTACATAAAAAGTAAATATTAGGTATAGCTTATTTGTGAAAAAAATATTTAACCTTTAACTGTCAAATATTTCTGATTTTCTGTTTTCTTCTGTGCATTAAAATGATTCTTCAACAAGCCTCTTTTGTTTTATTTTTCCTTTTTTTATTACCTTATTCTTATTTTTTCCCTGAATTTGGAAAAAAAATTATAAAAAGAAAGATTATGTTTTCTTAACTTCAATAGAGTTGCCAGTGGGACAGGGAATATATTGGCTAACCATTGACATTTCAATGGTTTGAAAGATTTCATACAATAATTTGTAATTCAGGGGTTATTTCTTATTAAGTGGTTTGACAAAGAAGATTTGGAGTAAGGGAGATCTGACTTTAAAATCTACACAGGAAACTTAGGATGATGGATCTCATAATGAAGGGATTTTCAAAGTAGTTCAATTCAACTCCCTAATATCCATTAGTCTCTCTGGGTAGATGGTTAGATAGGAGTTAAGAGTGGGTATATTCGTAATTGCTTGTGATATAAAAAAAAAAATCAATAAATTTTTAAAAATAAAATACATTTCCTCTCATCTTTTGTTAGTCAGCTATAAATTATGAAACACCTACTCAGTGCCAGGCTAGGTTCTGGGAAGATAAAGACAGCAATGAGTTTAAGGATGACTAACAAAATTTGTTTTCAGAAGATGAGACTTGAAGGAAACAAGGGGTTTCCTCTTAACTAGGAGTTAAGAGACAAGGAAGGAGAGTGTTCCAGGCATATGGGATAACCAGGAAAAAGACTTTGAGTCTGGAGATAGAGAGGTTTTTCTTTATTTTTTCCTTTTATATTCCCCAGTGGAATAGCAATGACAATGTCACTTGATTTTAGAGTACACAGAGGAGAGTATGGTGTAAGAACTTTGGAAAGGTAGAAAGGCAAGTTATGAAGGTCTTTAAAAGCCAAACAGAGACTTTTATATTTGATTCTTGAGGAAATAGGGGGACACTGGAGCTTATTGACCAGAGAGATGACATGATGGGATCTGTGTTTTGAAAGATCTAATTGATCTTTACTGTTTCATTCATTCATTCAACAAACGTTGATTAAGGAATTAGTCTGCTTGCTCTTGAGGAATGTAAGGTTTAGATAAGATATAGTCCCTTTCATCAAGAAGTGAAGTTTAGAATATGGGGATAACACAAACATTGAAAACTATCATATAAAAGAGAGAGAGAGAGAGAAAGAGAGAGAGAGAGAGAGAGAGAGAGACAGAGACAGAGACAGAGACCGAGACAGAGAGACAGAGACAGAGAGAGACAGAGAGAGAGAGAGAGAGAGACAGAGACAGAGAGAGACAGAGAGAAAGAGACAAAGAGAGAGACAGAGAGACAGACAGACAGAGAAGTAATTGTAAGGAACATTTTATATTACAATATCTGAGAGCCAGTCCAGTACTGGTAATAGAGACTCAGAAAAGCCTTCTTGAATTTCTTAGAGTTAGAAGGAAGCTCAGTAATCTAGTCAACTTTTTATTTTCTAGAAAAAACCCATACACAAAATGATTCATTACTATAACATACCTGACAAGTGAGTAACTCAGGGTCTGATTTAAGATACCCAAAGACTGCAGCATATTGCCCTTTTGGATATCTCTAATTGTTAGGAAGTTTGTTTTGTGCCTTTATTTTCCCCTTACACCAAGCCTAAAGTCCCCTCTTTAAATGCTATCATTTGGCCTCATTTTGGCCTCTGGGAAAAAATAGAACAAATCTCATCTGTTCTCCACAGAATATATAATGTATTTTCGGACACTTGATAGTAGCTATCATGTCACTATTTAGTTTTGTCTTCTCCAGAGTAAATATGCCCAGTTTCTGCAACTGATCCTCATGAGATAAACGCAAGGTCCTTCACCTTATTTTGACCTCCTTTGGCCACTTCCAATTTATTGATGTACTTTTAAACTGTAGTGTCCAGAACTTACACCATCGTTATCATCATGGCATATATAAATTTTTGGAAAGCACTTTATAAATATTCTCTCATTTAATCCAGCAATAGAAAATGGTAGCAGTTAAAGCCTTAATTAGGGGGCTTTCCCATATTCACACAATTAGTAAGTATCTGTGAATGGATTTGAACTGAGGTCTTCCTCTCTCCAAATCCAGTGATCTATATTTTTTACTGTATCACCTAGCTGCCTCACAAAGCTGTTGTAAGCACATTTATGGTTATTGCTCTTGAAAAGTATTATGGTTATCACAATTATTTGATCTAATTTATAGACCAGTATTCAAAACCATTTTGATGTTATGAAGAAAGAATGATCTCTCTACAAGTGAAAAACTAAAAAAATGGCCCAAAATAGCCAGAAATATTTGTCATGATTTATTTTCATTATTCATTCTATTTATTGTAATGACATAATAAATATGTGTGTTATTTCCCTAAAATAGTATGTAAAAATGGAAGCTATACATATTTTCAATCCTCCCTTTTATTCCTTCCCTCTTTTTCATCTTGTAAAATTTTTTTGAACCTAGCTTTGTTGCTGTTTCTTACATTCAGTACATTATCTTCATTTCAATGCCTTAGTTTCCACAAAAGCTTTGCTTAAAGGCTACTTCATACGTTAAACTTAGTTCCCCAATGTCTGAAATGCCCTACCTACAGAATTTCCTGACAACTCTTCCCCAGCTGATTATTTCTCCCCTCTCCCAAAGTTTCCATTTATTTAGTTTATATGTAATTTGTATAAACTTGACATAGAGTATAGATTTAGAACTTAAAGAGTCTATAGAAGCCATAAAATCAACTGTTTTATTTGATACATGAAAAGAAGAAATGCATAGAAAATGTAGGTGATATGGCCAAAGTGAATAGCTAGGAAATGTCTGAAGCAGAGCTTGAAATCAAGTCTTCATGAGCCCATGTCTACTACTCTGTACTTCAGTGATATTGCCTTCCCCACTTTTTCTCAAATAATACACTCCATCTCCTGATACTGGACATTTTCCTAGTGTCCCTCATGCCTGGAATGCTCTCTCTCCTCATGTCTGCCTCCTGTCTTCCTTCAAGTCTTAACTAATTGCCTATTTTCTTCAGGAAACCTTTGCCAATCCCTGAAGGTAAGAGGAAAACGAGAATTGTAACCTATAATAAAAATCATCAAAAATGAAGTATATATTTGAGAAAGAGACTAAGGAGTGATATTTAAATTAGTCCTTAAAATCATTTTAAATCTCTTAAGAATAGTAACAACAGCAATAACACGATCTTGCTATTTTTTTTTTAAATTTAAAAACCTTTTCTGGGGAAAAGGATGTTATCCTTTTAACAGGGGTAATTGGTGAAAAAAAAAGTTTCAGGGGAGCTACATCTGTTGCTAAGAAGAGTGCTATTGTATTTAAAATGCAAGTTAACACAACAGCTGGCAGCTGGAAATAATCTATTGGGAGGCACAAAGTTTCTTGTATCTTAGAGAAGGCAAAAGTTTTCTTTTATGATTATTTAAAAAGAAAGATCTCAAATTGTTCTGCTGAATTATAAAGTTACTCTTGATTTTTCTTTTTCTGTATGTGAAGCAATAAGAAAAGTAGTCAAAGGGAATGACACTCTTTATTAACTGATAAGAAATGAGAAGGATAAACTAAGGCCATCCTTTAAATTACATTACTCAAAACAAGTGAACAAAAATCTATGACTAAAGTGAAAGAAAACCACTAACAGATGGCAAAAACTGCAAGATTTTCGACATCAAGTTAGACAGAAGTTTAAAATTAAACAAGGATTCAGAGTGAGTTAGAAAGAAAAGTTCTTCTTAAGTGTTACTTTAATAGCACAATCAAAAAATTAGTGAGAAAGATACTATTGTTATGTTTAGGGATTTATCTAATTTTAAAAAATGTTTCCTAAGGTGAACCAATTAGAAAAGGAAATCCAGAATCATAATGAAGAAAACAGCACCTTGAAAGTTAGAACTGGGCAAAGCAAAGCCAGTGAAATTATAAAAGATCAAGAAATAATTTAAAAACATGAATAATGAAAAAAAATGAAGAGAAAGTGATAAGTCCTATAAGAAAAGCAACAGATTTGGAGAATAGATCAAGAAGAGAAAATATAAAAATAATTGAGCTAACTGAAAGCTATGATCAGAAAAGAATCTTGATACAAAAGTATAAGAAATAATTAAAGAAAACTTCCTGAAGCATTAGAACAAGGGGGAGGGGGAAGTAGAAATAGAAAAAAAAATCCATTAATCACCACTTAAAAGAGATCCTATGAGGAAAACTCATAAGGATATCATAGTCAAATTTTGAAACCCCCAGCTCAAGGATAAAATACTAAAAGCATCATCATTACAAAAATTTGAATATGATGGAGCCAAAATTAGAATTGCACAAGACCTAACAGCAAAGACATCAAAGGACCACGGGTCTTGTAACACAATTTGCTGGATAGCAAAAGAACTGGGGCGAAGGCCCCAAACTTCGTACACTGCAAAGTTAAGTATTATTCAGAATAAATAAAATGGACATTTGATAAACTATCAGACTTTCAAGACTGACTTTGTTAACAAAAATTCTGAACGTACAAGACATACAAGCATACAAGACATACAAGAAACAGAGAAATATGTGATATATACCAAAGACTGATTAGAAGGGATTCATAAAGACAGGCGGTTTGTCTTTTATGTACGTAAAATGTTTGTCTAGGACTCTTATTCTGAATTGGGTAGCTCAAAACAAAGATTGGGGTAAAGCTGACTATGATATTAATTTTAAAAGTAAAACCATTTAGGAATAACTAAAAAGAGCAATTATTTTATACAAATGAGGTGCAAAAGGAAGAACTGGTACAAAGGAATTAGATGGGGGAGGAAGACTGATAGTTCTGGTAACCTACTTTCATCAGGAATGGGTTTAAGAGGGAACAACACATATATATTTAGAAGAATATAAACATCTTCTAAATTAAGAGGAAATAAAACAGTAGGCACATGGTGAAGAGGAAGAGGACAAGGGAGGGATCTCTAGAGGGGAGGGTGAAGGAATAGGTTAAAGGGGGTATAGACATGTTTAGATTTATGGGAATGGAAGAATAGGGGAGGGATACTTGGAGGGGGGTAGGCAAGTAATAAAAGGGCAAGATAGTAAGCAGAAGCTAAGTAGAGGAGGCAGGAGGGATAGGAAATAAGAGATATGTATGAACGTAAACACCAAAAATCAGGTGTAGAATAGAGAGTGAAAATATATGTCTGTATATGTTTGTATATGTGTATGTATGTACGTATGTATCTATAGCCGCAGAGAAACATCTAAACTTCATTGTAGCCTTCTTGGGGGTAGAGGGGCAAAGAACAAAGTAAAAAAGTGCACAGCATGGAACAAAAGAATTCAGGGAAGCAAAGAAAAGATGGAAATTTTTCAACACAAGTATGTATCATACAAGCTTTCTTGAAATGAAATATATTGTTACGTAATATGAATTCTGTCTTATGTTTTGCTATGCACATGACATGTGTTTTTTTCTTTTTAACTTTGTATTTAAGTTCCAATATTTAAGTTTATGACATGTTTTTGTATATTTATGTTCTAGTGTTTGAGTCTAAAATAAAATTTTAAAAAGTTTCCTAAGTGAGATAACTGGTGTATTAGGAGGAGCTTGTGATTTGCAATCAGAGAATGGAGTTTTTAATTTTGCCTCTGGTCCTTGATATTGCTGTTACTCTAATCTAGGCCAAAGGGATCAGCTCTCTGAATGAGCCCAGTAGCAGATAGATGAAGCATTGCTTCCTGCTTGGAGCTTACCCACTTGACAGGGTTGAAGAGGATGCTGGAAAGGGAGAAGAGAGCCTACCAGGAACAGTAAATATCACTTGGACACAAGTCCTGCTTTTATGAGTGCCTGATTTAAAGCATCTTTGTGCTTTAAATTTGAGCCCATTCTCCCAAGTAAAGATGAGAGTGTTACTGGTTTGTGGTAATGTTTTTGTAACTTTTGCCCTTGATAAACTTTCTCAGTAAATGTAATTTAAAGCTAACTAATATGAACTGGTTAAACAATATAGAATTGAGCATAGCTGATGGCAGATCATGAGTGACAGAATTAGAAAACAAAAACTTCTCAGTTACCCTTAAAAATCTGCGGGGAGATTCAGAGTCATCATCTGGGAACTCAACTGACAGTGAAAGTGGGGATTAGGAGAATATTTCCCCATGTATGACAAAAGTGCCCTCGTATATGGGGGCTTCTTTTGGGATAAATATTGGGTCCTTCATTACGAAGGATATGATTATTCTAATTGTTGAATATCTAAGTTTTGGTTATGCAATACAGAAAATTAGTTCTTCCATCCTCTTTTTATTTAGACAGTCAATTTTATAGTTGATTTCCATGCAAATCAGACCAGTCTCTTGGTAATAATATTGACTTGTCTGAATGCTTAATTACTAATATACGTTGTATTACTGTCCCCTTACAAGTACAGAGGATAAGAGCTGTGTGAATTTTTCAATCCTTGAAATACTGGTGCCTATTAGATAATCTACATCATACTCTGATAGCTTATGCCTGTTGATTTAAAAAATATTTTTACTTTTAAGCAACTGCATATTAGTTGGCTTTTTTGTGATATAACTAGACAGTTTGTCTGAGATCTTTTCAAGTACAGATTTATGGAATAAGGTCTGATTATAGGCTAAAAAACTCTTGGGGATGAATGAATGAGTGAAAAATATGCAAAACTGCTCTAAATGTGGGGAGCAAAAGGACATCCCGTTTTGTCAAGTACTTCACATTTTAATAGTGATAACACTCATAGGAGATTTCAGCTACAAGTCAGATAGAAAGACCTCATAGAATGTAGTGGCAAAACAGATAATAATGTGTCTTGCATGACTTCTGCTCCCTGACCCCACTGATAAACCATACCTATTTCTAATGTTGAAATATTTGACAAAGTATTTGACTTTGACTCTAGGAACTTTCTTTGGGGGGTCTTCAGTAGTAGTAGTGGCTACTGATGAGTAAGGACTTCTAGACCTTTCAGTATCCATTTCAATATCCATTCAGTATCATTTTGACAAGGATGACTTCACTAGATGATGACTGCAGGGCCCAGTTGGAAGTAAAGTCCTTGTTTGGGGGAAGGGGAAAGTGTGATGCTGTTCCTGGGACTCTTGAGGTTATAGTCTTTGACTTTCTTAATCATAACCTGAGGGCATATGATAGTAACATTTTGATTCACCTGCCATAAACCACCTCCTGTCTTTCCTTTAGGATGTCATGCTGTTTATGCTAGTATGAATAGTACTTGTGAATAGTATTTGATGTGAATAGTATTTGATTGGATTTTGGAGATGATATTTAACCCCTTCTTTATTGACATAAATCCCCTGAAGTTTAGCAATGGAGGCTAGATTTGAAGCAGAACAATTGGTCTTACAAACTCAGCTATTCCAACAGGTAAGTTGGGGCTTACCTGTTCATAAATAGCAGTTGGTCAATGGTGACTGATTGTGGAGTTGAAGATGGTAAGTTAATTTTTACAGAGTTTTTTTTCCCTCAATGATGGTCATAAGAATCTGGATGGCAGCAAGGATGGAAGGGAGCCTGATATTCTCTGGGTTCTTGGGTCCATTTCTTTGGGCTGTCTTCATCAGGGTCTGAAGGAGATCACGTTGGTATTTGAACTTGTTTGGTACACACCAACTAATGCAACTCTCTTAAGCTCACTTGAGTAATCAATCTGAGGGAACATATGTCTTGCTTAGTAGTGGACACTTTATTAACCCTTTTCCGATTTTATTTTTGGTACCAAATTTCTAAGCTTCAGTTTTCTCACTTGTAATGGAATGAAACTTTATATACTTTTTTGCTCCATATTTGGTATGTTGTTGTTGTTGTTGGTTTTTTTTTTTTTGGATTTTGTAATGAAAAATATTAGAAATGTGTTTTGTCAGTACATAAACTTTATGGAAATGTAAGTTCTTAAAAGGAAATACCTAAGTTGCATACACTATGGAATAGTCATAAAAAGTTATTCCAGGCATCACTTGCAAAAATGAAAATTAGATAAATTCCAAAAGGTATTAAAAAGCATGTATTTGTCAACAGTAATGGGAAAAAATAAGGAGTACTTGAAAACTAAAGTGGGAGTGGACTTGGGGATAGCCTTGAAAGTAAGCAACTCAGAGAGCCAAGATAAAGGAATATCCAAAATGTTACCCTCACCTCCTTCACAAAGGAAAAATTTCTCACTGAGAAATTCTAAGAAATAAATCATGAACCACTTTTCCCAACCCAGGCTGGCATAGGAAAACAGAGAAATATGTGGACACTAGAGACACAGTCTGATTAGAAGAGAGCATTCCAGGGTACAGGGACTGAAAACATACCAAAAATATGCCCCCAAGCAAGAAGTCCCAGATTCATATAGGCAATATGACCTTAGGCAGAATATGAAAGCAGGTATCAATTGGTACCTCCATAACTCACTATCTAGTTCTAGGTCAGAGTTCTAGGATGGATTGAGGAAGGGACCTGCACCTAGGTGTGACTTTCAAATATAAGAAAAGGACATAGGTCCTAGCTAGGAGTGGGGAACCTGTGGCCTTGAGGCTACATTTGGCCTTTTAGGTCCTGGGGTGTAGCCTCTGACTGAGTCCAAGTTTTGTAAATACAATTTTTTTATTAAGAGGATTTGTTCTGTGAAGGACATAGACCATGTTGCTTGTCATTCATTTATGAAGAGGACCATGACATCAGGAAGGTGATACCATGACTTGAATGTAATTTGGATTTAAGTGAGGGATGGCTGTGCAGTTACCAGTCTTACCCTCTCCTCCAGAGCCATTTGGGTCCAGTGGAAAGACATAGATCAAGCCCACAGCCAATAAAATACCTGTAAAAAATTACTCTACATAAATTCTAAAGCAGCAGAAGCCACAAAATGACAGAGGGAAAGAAATTTCCAGCCCAAAGCAGCCTGGAAGGCTGACAGGAAAGGTCTATCACACTTCGCTTGGAGCACCGCCCAGCCCTGGCTGTGCATCAGGAACAGGACAGGAGCAGGCTTCAAGGCTCCACCAGCAGCAGCTGCGATTCCCAAATTCCTCAACCCACAAATGCCAAAGGCAGCTTTAAAGGTCAGAGAGAAAGTACTTTCACCTCCATGAGAAGGGAATGCAGGGGTCTAGACCTAGTCCCAGGTGGCAGCAGCTTCCATTTTTGGAACCCTGGCCTAAAGACCCTGGGGGAATTGAGTTGCTGATTTGGATATCAGCCCTGAGTGGCAGCCTTGGGGTGAGGAGGAGTGCTGACTCACATGGTGGAACTGGAGGTGGTTGTGGAGAGGAAATTCTACTGGCAGATCCTGGCCAGAAAAGAGTGCATGTCATTGCTTCCAGATCAGAGTGCAAGTCAGAAGAGGAGTAAACTTCTTTCCCTTGATTGTACCACCTGGGAGGAACTGAGAACTTACAGGTCTCCAGGCTATACTCTCTTCTTGATAAAGAACTCAAAAGTCAAGTAACTGGCTGGGAAAATGCCCCAAAAGAGAAAAAGAATAGGACAATAGAAGATTGTTTTCTTGGTGAGCAGGTATTTTCTTCCATCCTTTCAGATGAGGAACAACAATGCATACCATCAGAGGAAGGCCTAAAAGTCAAGGTTTCTGCATCCAAAACAAAAAATAAATATACAATGGTCTCAGGCCATGGAAGAGCTCAAAAAGCATTTTGAAAATCAAGTAAGAAAGGTGGAGGAAAAAATGGGAAGAGAAATGAAAGGGATACAAGAAAATCATGAAAAGTGAGTCAAGAGCTCGCTAAAGGAGACCCAAAAAATGCTGAAGAAATTAACACCTTTAAAAATAGAATAACATGAGGAGCCAAGATGGTGGAGTAGAAAGATACACATACACTTAGCTCTTACCCCATAGCCCATAAAATACCTGTAAAGAAGAACTCTCAACAAATTCTAGAGCAACAGAAGCCACACAACAATGGAGTGGAGGAGATTTCTGTTCCAGAGAGACCTGAAAACCAATGGGAAAGATCTTCTGCACACCAGATCAGAGCAGAGCCCAACCTTGCCTTGACCATGCAGCACAGAGGGGAGCAGAAGTGAGCAGGCTTCAGGGACGGAATCTCCAGCAGCAGTGCAGATCTCTCAACCCATAGGTGCCAAAGGTCAGTGAGAGGGTCTTTTTGGCTGGCCGAGAGGGGAGTGGGGTGTCCCCATAACTCAAGCCCCCTCAGGAGGCAGCAGCAGAGGCAGCAGCAGACATGGGCTCCCAAAGCAGGCATTGTTGAAGATCTCATCATAAACCCCCTAAGGGAACTGAGCCCCATGTTGTGGCTCTGCCCCAACCTGAGCAACTGAACTTAATCTCACTGAATAGCAGCCCCACCCCTCCCCTAAAAACTTCCTAAGGCTTGGGAGCAGCTCATTTGAATCTCAGCCCCCAAGCACTGGCTGCGAGGAACTGGAGACTAGTAGTTGTGGAGAGGAAACTCAGAAGTCAAGTAACTGGCTGGGAAAATGCCCAAAAATGGGGAAAAAAATAAGACCATAGAAGGGTTACTTTCTTGGAGAGAAGGTGTCTCCCCTCATCCTTTCAGGTGAGGAAGAACAAGGCACACTGTCAGAGGAAGTCAAGGCCTCTGCCCCCAAAGGGAACTTAAAATGGGCTCAGGCAATAGAAGACCTTAAAAAACAAGTTAGCAGCATACTAAAGGAGAACAAAAAAAATGCTGAGGAAAATAACAGCTTTAAAAAGAGGCTAACTCAATTGGAAACAGAGGTCCAAAAAGCCAATGAGGAGAAGGAGGTTTAAAAAGGCAGAATTAGCCAAATGGAGGAGAAGGTTCAAAAGCTCATTGAACAAAATAATTCATTGAAAGAGAGAATTGAGTTCAGGGAAACAAATGACTATGAGTTAAACCAAGAAGTTAGTAAACAAAACCAAAAATTTTAAAAAATAGAAGATAAGATGAAACAACTCATTGGAAAAACAACTGACCTGGAAAACAGATCGAGGAGAAATAATTGAAAAAAAATTATTGGATTACCTGAAAGCCATAATAAAAAAAAAGAGCCTAGACATTACCTCTCATGAAATTATTAAGGAAAAGCGCCCTGATGTTATAGAATCAGAGGGCAAAATGGATATTGAAAGAATTCATCAATCACCTCCAAAAAGAAACCCGAACAAAGAAACTCCTAGGAATACTGTGGCCAAATATCAGAGTTCCCAGATCAAGGAGAAAATACTGAAGCTAGAAATAATACTAATACAAGCAGCTAGAAAGAAACAATTTGAGTACTGTGGAAATACAATCAGGATAACACAGAATCTGGCAGCTTCAACATTAAGAGACTGAAGAGCTTGGAGTGGGATGTTTCAGAAGTCAAAGGAACTGGGACTGACGTCAAGAATCACCTCCCCAGCAAATCTGAATATAATATTTCAAGGGAAAAAATGGTTGTTCAGTGATATAGTCGAATTTTAAGATTTCATGTTGAGGAAAAGACCAGATCTGTATTTTAAAATTTGACTTCCCGAAGATGGCGGACTAGAAAGATGTGTTTATGCAGGGTCCTCCCCACAGCCCATAAAATACATGTAGTTAGGGACTCTCAACAAATTTTGGAGCAAAAGAAGTGGAGAACAAAAGAGGGGAGGAGATTGCCAGGCCACGGTGACCTGAAAGGCCCATGGAAACGTTGGTTGTGCTGGACGTGGAGCCAATAGCAGAGCCCAGCCCAGCCTTGGCCAAGGGGCAGTGTGGTGAGACTCTGGGAAGAGGACACCTTGGGGGTGGAAGCTCCAGTTGCAGTAGCCGGGTCCTCAGATCCCTTGGCCCACAGGTGCTAAAGGTCAGTGACAGGGTTTTATCAGTATGCCAGGAAGGCAGAGAAGGGCCTTCCCATAGTGCCAGAAGCAGGCAGTGGCCACAGAGCCTGCACAGCAGCCTGTACAGAAGCTCCATTGTTGGAGCATAAAAACCTCTGGGGGCATTGACGAGCTGAGCCTTACCTCTGCCCTGGGTGGAGGCCCTGGCCACTCTGGTCTTTGTCTCAAACTGAATGGTGGCCTTGTCCATCCAGCTTATCTGAAAATTACCCCCCAGTGCTGACTTGGGAACTGGAGGCCAGGTGTCTGTGGAGAGGTAACTGCTAAAATTCTGGACATAAAAATCCCTTTCTGAGTCCAGACCAGTACATACTTGATTGTGCCACCTTGGAGGAACTGAAATCTCACAGATTACCAGAGTATACCCTACTCTTGAAAAAGGACCCAAAATTCAAGTAACTGGTTGGGAAAATGTCAAAAAAGGAATAAAAAATAAGACCATAGAAGGTTACTTTCTTGGTGAACAGATATCTCCTCCCATCCTTTCAGATGAGGAAGAACAATGTTTACCATCAGGGAAAGACATAGAAGTCAAAGCTTCTGTATCCCAAACATCCAAAATAAATATTCAATGGGCTCAGGCCATGGAAGAGCTCAAAAAGGATTTTGAAAATTGAGTTAGAGAAGTGGAGGAAAAACTAGGAAGAGAAATGAGAGAGATGCAAGAAAAGTATGAAAAGTAGGTCAACACCTTGCTACAGGAGAACCAAAAAAATGCTGAAGAAAATAATACCTTGAAAAATAGGCTAACTCAATTGGCAAAAGAGGTTCAAAAAGCCAATGAGGAGAAGAATGCTTTCAAAAACAGAATTAGCCAAATGGAAAAGGAGGTCTGAAAGCTCACTGAAGAAAATAGTTCCTTAAAAATTAGAATGGAACAGATGGAGGCTAATGACTTTATGAGAAACCAAGAAATTACAAAACAAAACCAAAAGAATAACAAAATGGAAGATAATGTGAAATATCTCATTGGAAAAACAACTGACCTTTAAAATAGATCCAGAAGAGACAATTTAAAAATTATGGTACTACCTGAAAGCCATGATCAAAAAAAGACCCTAGACATCATCTTTCATGAAATTATCAAGGAAAACTGCCCTGACATTCTGGAACCAGAGGGCAAAATAAATATTGAAAGAATCCACCGATCACCACTGGACAGAGATTCAAAAAAAAGAAACTCCTGGGAACATTGTGGCCAAATTCCAGAGTTCCCAGGTCGAGGAGAAAATATTGCAAGCAGCTAGAAAGAAACAATTCAAGTATTTTGGAAATACAGTCAGGATAACACAAGATCTAGCAACTTCTACATTAAGGGATTGAAGGGCAAGGAATATGATATTCCAGAAGTCAAAGGAACTAGGACTAAAACCAAGAATCATCTATCCAGCAAAACTGAGTATAATACTTCAGGGGAAAAAATAGTCTTTCAATGAAATAGAGGACTTTCACGCATTCTTAATGAAAAGATCAGAGGTGAAAAGAAAATTTGACCTTCAAACACAAGAATGAAGAGAAGCATGAAAAGGTAAACAGCAAAGAGAAGTCATAAGGGACTTTACTAAAGTTGAACTGTTTACATTCCTACATGGAAAGAAAATATTTGTAACTCTTGAAACTTTTCATTTTCTGGGTTGTTGGTGGGATTACACACACACACACACACACACACACACACACAGAGACAGAGAGCACAGAGTGAATTGAATAGGATGGGGTCATATCTTAAAAATGAAATCAAGTGGTGAGAGAGAAATATATTGGGAGGAGAAAGGGAGAAATGGAATGGGGTAAATTATCTCTCATAAAAGAGGCAAGCAAAAGACTTTTCAGTGGAGAGGAAAAGAGGGGAGGTGAGAGAAAAACATGAAGGTTACTCTCATCAAATTCAATTAAAGGAAGTAATAAAATGCACACTCATTTTGGTATGAAAACCTATCTTACAATACAGGAAAGTGGGGAAGAAAGAGATAAGCAGGGTGGGGGCAATGATGGAAGGGAGGGCAGTGGGAGGAGGGAGCAATTTGAAGTCAATACTCTTGGGGAGGGACAGGATCCAAAGAGAGAATGGAAGCAATGGGGGGCAGGTTAGGATGGAGGGAAATGTAGATATTTTTACACAACATGACTATTATGGAAGTCATTTGCAAAACTACACAGAATTGGCCTATATTGAATTGCTTGCTTCCCAAAGGGAATGGGTGGGGAGGGATGAAGAGAAGTTGGAAGTCAAAGTTGTAGGAACAACTGTTGAATATTGTTCTTGCCTACAACTAGGAAATAAGAAATACAGGTAATGAGGTATAGAATGTTGTCTGTCCCTACAGGACAAAAGAGAAGATAGGGACAAGGGAAGGAGGGATGTTAGAAGAGAGGGCAGATTGGTGATAGGGTCAATTAAAATGCTCGGTGTTTTGGGGTGGGGCAAAGGGAGAAATGGGGAGACAATTTTGAACCCAATATTTTGTGAAAATGAATATTAAAAGTTAAATAAATAAATTGAAAAAAAGAAATTGAAAAAACAAATTGACTTCCCAAGACAAGAATCAAGGGAAGCATGAAAAAGTAAACAGAAAAGAAAAATCATAAAAGACTCTCTAAAGCTGAACTGTTTACATTACTACATGGAAAGAAAACATTTTTAACTCTTCAATGCTTTCTCAGTATTTGGGTGTTTGGAGAGATTGTACATACACACACACATACACATATATAAATAGAGAGTAGAGAGTGTGTTATATCAGAAGAGATGATATCCACATGCAAAAATAAAATAAAATAAAATAAAATAAAAATTAAGAGATGAAAGAGGAAAATTCTAGGAAGAGAAAGGGAGTAATGGAATGGGGTAGACTATAACTCATAAAAGAGATAAGAAAAATCTTATACAATGGCAGAGATAAGGGAGAAGGGGAGAGAGGGAAAAAATAAAGCTACTCTCCCCACATGTGGCTGAAGGAGGGAATAATATGCTCACTAAATTTGATATGAAAATTTATATACACCAACAGGAAAGCAGGAGAGGAGGCAACAAGTGGAGCGAAGGGAATGTTAGAAGGGAGGGCAGATAGGAAAAGGGAGTCACTAGAAATAAACACTTTCGAGAAGGGGCAAGGCCAATTGAAAGGGGGGAAATTAAGAGGGGGTAGCGTAGGTCAGAGGGCAATATAATTCATATTATACAGCATGGTTACTATGGAAGTCTTTTGCAAAACAACACATGTTTGTCTGTATTGAATTTCTTGCCTTCTCAGTAGGTCTGGGGAAGGATGGGGGACAGAGAGAAGTTGGAATTCAAAGTAATAGAAACGAATGTTGAAAATTTTTATTGCATATAATTTGGAAATAAGAACTACAGGAATAGGGGTATGGAAATATATCTTGCCCTGCAAGAAAAGAGAGAAGATGGGGATAGGAAAGGGTGGGGTGTGATGGAGGGGAGGGTACATTGAGGGAAGGAGTAATCAGAATGGAAGGTATTAGGAAGCAGGGGGAGGGGAGTGATGGGGAGAAAAATTGGACATATTACAAAGTGAAGTAAAAGCAATTAGTATTAAAACAATAGACTGAATTAATTACTGGGAATAAATCAATGATATCTTTAATTTGGAGAAAAGAATTTCAGTCTAAATTTCCTAGAGGAAGGTAACCTCAGGTAAAAGTTGGCATTGATGGAAAAGTAAAGGTTTTAATGGTAAATTACATTGTATGATTGTCATTTTATCAGGAACTGGAACATGTATAGAAAGACATGTAAACCACTTAAGACTTGCCTCAAAATATGTTCCTTAGCCAAAGTGAAACTATAATCGCATTTGAAACCTGGTTATTGGAATTTGACATTTTTAGATGCTATGGGACTATTAAGTGACTGTGCTGAGGTGGGATTCTCCTGACTCAGTTTCCCACTGATACCTGGCAGACTTTAAGCCTGACTGAATGCAAGTGGATAACCTAATCCTGCCTGGAATTGACATGAAATTGGGGTGATATTGTATCCCTGCAGTGTCCTTACTATTGGTGGCAATTTCGTATAGTCAAAATATTTGTAAGCTTAATACCAGTTCTATTCAATTATAGATTATGGGTAAGGGAACATCTGAGGTTGTCTAAAATTAAGCTGTTAGGCATAGGACTTTAGACCAACAACAATAAGTTAGGGTCCTTTAATTCTTAGTAATACTATGGAGACAATTAAGTCAAGAGCTTGTGAAGTTAGCAACATAAATATTATTTGTGTCTCAGTTAGTTAATGTTTAAAAAAATTTATTTTGTGGTGCATATTGTAAATGCTTTAAAAAGAAGTATCACCTGACCAAAGTTGGAATTGTTTCATCTGTTACAAACTGTGTTAAAAATAAATAATAATATAAAAAATTTAAAAATACCTTTACTTTGAAAAAATAAAATAGAATAACAGAAATGGCAAAAGAGGCCCAAGCCAATGAGGAGAACACTTTAAAAAGCAGAATTAGCCAAGTGGAAAAGGAGTTTCAGAAGTTCACTGAAGAAAATAGTTGTCTAAAAATTAGAATGGATTCTAAGAGAGGTGGAGCCAAGATGGCTGAATGAGAGCAATAGCTCACCTAAGCTCTTAGACAAACTCCTTCAAATACCTTTAAAAAGAGATTCTGACCAAATTTTGAAGGTGCAGAATCCAATAGAAGAGAGACAATGGCAGATTCACAGCCCAGGACAGACTGGAAGGTCTAAGGGAAAGATCTGTTTCATGGGGGTGAGCCCACAGCATACAGTGCAGCACTGCCCACAGCAGAGTGGCTGAGCAGGAAAATCCCTGGGGAAGCCACACACAGTAACAGCATGGTGGAAAGGCAGAGTGGCAGCCCAGGGCATAAGACCATCAGAGCTTAGCAAGTGACAGCTGCTAAGCACCAGATATCAGCTGCAGTAGGCCCTGAGACTTTCAGCCCACAGACTATACCTCTGTAAATCACCTACTTGAACTTTGGGGAGCCACGATGGCAGAGTGAATGGTACATGCTCTCTCCTCCTCCCTTGTTGACCTTGAAAGAACCATAAAATATTTCCCCAGAAAAATCTGGGATCAATGGGAACAGCTGACAGGGCAAATAGTCTCATAACACCTGAGGCTAGGAAAATAGTTAAAGGGGATTCCTCTTACTCTGGCAGAGGGTAACTGAAAGGTGAGGGACCCGGGGGGGGGGGGGGGTTGGAAACTCACACTAGGACCCAGGTGTGCCTCAGGGGAAATGGGAAGACAATAGGGCCAGGATCACCAACCCCTGGGCTTGCCTTCGTCTGTGCTCAGCTGAGGATATCTCCCAGGACCAGACCACCCTTCCTCCACACTTAACAAGCTAGCCCAGGGCTGATCTAGAAAACACAAAGCAAAAAGATAAATTAGCACCTTGCTTAGCTTTTTCACACCATTCAGCTCAACACCAAGTTCTGCAGCTTCTAACTGAAAGAACCAGAAGACCCAACAGACAATCACCATCATGAACAAGAAAAAGCAAAAGAAGGGTGAAAAAAACATAGAATCTTTCTATGGGAACAGGGAACAAAACACGAATACCAAAGCGGTCAGTAGTGACCTCATCTGAAACTTTAGAAGGGGCTATGAACTGCTCGCATGCACAAACAGCTCTCCTGGGACAGCTGAAGAAGGAAATAGAAAAGAAACTGGCCAATGATTTTAAAAGTATGAAAAAAGAATTCACTAAAGAGAACATCTCCTTAAAAAGGAAAATTGAGCAAGTGGAAAAGGAAGTACTGAAATAATTGGACAGATGGAAAAGGAGATGCAAAAGTTAACTGAAGAAAACAATTTGATAAAAATTTCAACTGGGCAAGTAGAAACTAATGACTCTGTAAGACATCGAGAATCAGTGAAACAAAATCTAAAGCATGAGAAGATAGAAGAAAATGTAAAATATCTAATTGGAAAAACAACTGACCTGGAAAATAGATCCAGGAGAGAAAATCTAAGAATTATTGGCCTACCAGAAAGCCATGATGAAGAAAAGAGTCTGAACCATATCTTCCAAGAAATAATCAAGGAAAACTGCCCAGAAGTGCTAGATCCAAAGGGCAAAATAGTCATTGAAAGAATTCACTGCTCACCTCCCAAATGGGATCCCAAATTAAAGACATCAAGAAATATTGTTGCCAAATTCCAGAGCTATCAAATGAAGGAGAAAATATTACAGGCAGCTAGAAAGAAACCATTCAAATGCTGAGGAGCTACAGTGAGGATCACATAAAACCTTGAAGTTTCTACATTAAAAGATCGAAGGAATTGGAATATGATATTCCATAAAGCAAAGGAGCTGGGACTACAACCAAGGATCAATTACTCAGCAAAGTTCAGCATAACATTTCAGACAAGGAATGGTCATTCAGTGAAGTAAGGGATTTCCAGACCTTCCTGACAAATATGCCAGAACTCAATAGAAAATTCAATCTTCAAACACAAGTCTCAAGAGAGGAATAAAAAAGTAAACAGTAGGAAAAAAATAAACAAAACTTGTTACTCAATTTGGGCAAACTATTTAACTCCCTGTAAGGGAAGATAATACCTGTTAATCTTGAGAACTGCATATCTATTATGAAATATAAAAGGGATATACATAGAGGAAATGGGTATAAAGTAAATGATGTGATGGTAAAAATGTGATTTAAGCATGTACAGAGGTTGTAACAGAAGATGTGAAAAGAAGGAAGCAGAAAATGGTAAATTACATCATAGGACAAAGCAAAAAAATATAGTAGAGGGAGAGAGGGGAGGGAGATGAGCATTGTTTGAGAGGTACTCTCATGTGATTTGGTTCAAGGAAGGAACAATAAACTTAATTAAGTATATAATTCTAATTAGTTCTATAGGCAGTAGGAGGGAAAGGGGGAAAAAGCAGAGGGGAAGCTAAAAGGGAGGGAAGAAGTAGTAAGGGTAAAGGGGAGTAAAAGAGATGGGGCTAAAAGAAGGAAGGGAAGACTGTGGGAGAAAAGTGAAAACTAGTGAGGAGGGGAAGGGAGATGGGAGAATTAAAAACACAAATGGTGGGAAAGAGGATGGAGGGAAATACACAGATTGTAATCATAACCGTGAATGAGAATGGAATGAACTGTCCCATAAAATGTAGACAGATAGTAGAATGGATTAAAAGCCATAATCCAACAATATGTTATTTACAAGAAACACATTTGAGAAGGAGGGATAGACAAAGGGTAAAGGTGAAAGGTTGGAGCAGAATGTATTTTGCTCCAACTGATGTAAGAAAAGCAGGGGTAACAATCCTAATTTGAGACAAAGATAGAGGAGAAATAGATCTAATCAAAAGAGATAAGGAAGGAAACTATATCCTTCTAAAAAGCACCATAGACAATGAAGCAATATCATTACTAAACTTGTATGCTCCAAGTGGTATAGCATCCAGATTCTTAGAGGAGAGGCTGGGGGAGTTGAAGGAAGAAATAGATAGCAAAATTATACTAGTGGGGGAACTCAACCTCTCTCTCTGAACTGGATAAATATAACCTCAAAATAAACAAGAAAGAGGATAAGGAGGTAAATAAAACGCTGTATAAGGTAGATATGATAAGTCTCTGAAAAAAACTGAATGGGAATAGAAAGGAATGTAACTTTATCTCAGCGGTACATGGCACATATACAAAAATTGACCATGTCCAAGGGCATAAAAACCTCACAATTCAGTGCAGAAAGACAGAGATAGTCAATGCATCCTTCTCAGATCATAATGCAATAAATATTATATGTAATATAAGATCAGGGAAAGATAAACCAAAAATTAATTGGAAACTAATTAATGTAATCCTAAAGAAGGAGTGGCTTAAACAAGAAATCATAGAAACAATCCATAACTTCATTCAAGACAATGACAATAATGAGACCACCAAATCTTATGGGATACTGCAAAAGCAGTTTATAAGGGAAGTTTTATATCTTTGAATGCTTATATGAATAAAATAGAGAAAGAAGACATAAATGATTTGGACATCCAGCTGAAAAAGCTGGGAAAAGAACAAACTGAAAATCTGCAAGTAAATAACATAGTGAAAATCAAAGGAGAGATTAATAAAATTGAAATTAAGAAAACTATAGAACTAATAAATAAAGTCAACACTTGGTTTTATGAAAAAACTAATAAAATTGATAAACTTTTTGTCAATTTGATTTACAAAAAGAAAGACGAAAACCAAATTACTAATATCAAAAATTTAAGAGGTGAAATCACCTCCAATGAGGAGGAAATTAAAACAATAATTAGAAATTACTTTGCCCAACTTTATGTTTGTAAATTCGACAATCTAAATGAGATGGATGAGTATTTTAAAAAATACAAATTGACCAGATTAACAGAAGAGAAAGTTGAATACTTCAAGAACCCCATCTCAGAAAAAGAAGTTGAACAAGTCATCAATGAACTCCCTAAGAAAAAATCTCCAAGACCAGATGGATTTACAAGTGAATTCTATAAAACATTTAAAGAACAGTAAATTCCAATACTATATAGACTATTTTTGAAAATTGGGGAAGAAGGAGTCCTCCCAAATTCTTTTTATGATACAAATATGGTTTTGATACCTAAACCAAGAAGAGACAAAACATAGAAAGACCAATTTTTCTAATGAATATAGATGCGAAAATTTTAAATAAGATTTTAGCAAAATGAATACAGCGTCTTATCACGAGAACAATACATTATGATCAGGTATTCATACCAGGAATGCAGGGCTCATTCAATATTGGGAAAACTATTAGTATTATCGACCACACCAACAACAAAACTAAGAGAAACCACATGATTATCTCTGTAGATGGAGGAAAACCTTAAAAAAGGACTTAAAAGAATTCCCAATGGTCTTCTAAGGCAAAATGTCCTCCACATACAGAGAAAAATCTATGACATCAGTCATAGAAAGTAGCAGATCATTTTTTTTTGTGTGTATTAGGTTTTCGTTTGTTATATGATTTCTCCCATTCACTTTTGTTCTTCTGCACAGCATGACTATGGTGAAAATGTATTTAATAGGAATTTATGTGTAAATCCTACATAAAACTGTATGCTGCCTGGGGGAAGGAGAAAGGAGGTGTGGGGTAGGTAGGGAAAAATATCTAAGCTTTATGATAGTGATTGTAGAACACTAAAAATAAATAAATTTAAAAAAATATTATGGAGTAGATGGAAGCTAATGACCTTATGAGAAACCAAGAAATCATGAAATAAAACCAAAGAAATGAAAAAAACATAAGACAATGTGAAATATCTCATTGGAAAAGCAACTGACCTGGAAAATAGAACCAGGAGAGACAATTTAAAAATTGTAGGACTACCTGAAAGCCATGATCAAAAAAAAAAAGCCTAGACATCATCTTTCATGAAATTATCAAAGAAAATTGCCCTGATATTCTGGAACAGTGGGTAAAAGAAATATTGAAAGAATTCACTGATCACTTCCTGAAAGAGATTTGAAAAGAAAAATTCCTACGAATATTGTAGCCAAATTTCAGAGTTCTCCGTTAAAAGAGAAGGTACTGCAAGCAGACAGAAAAGAAAAATTCAAGTATTGTGGAAATACAATCAGGATAACACAGAATCTGACAGTTTCTACATTGTGATTGAAGGGTTTGCAATATGACATTCCAGAAGTAAACGGAACTAGGATTAAAACCAAGAATCACCTAACCAGGAAAAGTCAACGTAAAACTTCAAGGGAAAAATGGTCATTCAATGATATGGAGGACTTTCAAGCATTCTTGAAGAAAAGGCCAGAGCTAAATTGGAAATTTGACTTTCAAACACAAGAATCAAGACAAGCATGAAAAGGTAAACGGGAAAAAGAAGGCATAAGGGACTTACTAAAGTTGAACTGTTTACATTCCTACATGGAAAGATAATACTTTTAACTCTTGAAACTTTTTTCAATATTTCGGTTGTTGGAGGGATTATACATACATACATACATACATACACACACATACACATATATGCATAGACAGAGAGCACAGGATGAGTTAAATAAGAAGTGATGATGTCTAAAAATAAAACTAAGGGGTAAGAGAGGAATATAATAGGAGAGAAAGGGAGAAATGGAATAGGACAAACTATCTCTCATAAAAAAGGAAAGAAAAAGCTTTTTCAGTGGAGGGGAGAAGAGGGAGATGAGAGCGAAAAAGTGAAGCTTACTCATCACATTTGGCTTGGGGAGAGAATAACATGCACACTCATTTTGTTATGAAAATCTATCATGCACTACAGGAAAGTAGAGGAGAAGGAGGCAAGTGGAGTGTGAGGATGATGACGGAAGGGGAGGCAAATGAAAGGAGGGGGGTAATTAGAAATAAGTCCTTTTGGGGATGGAATGAGGTCAAAAGAGAGAATAGAGTTGGGGGGGCAAGATAGAATGGAGGGAAATATAGTTAGTTTTTCACAACATGACTATTATGGAAATCTTTAGCAAGACTACACACACACACACACACACACACACACACACACACACACACACACACACACACATATATAGCCTATGTTGAATGTCTTGCCTTCTCAGTAAGGATGGGTGGGGAGAGAGGAAGGGAGAGAAGTTCAAACTCCAAGTTTTAGGAATGAATGTTGAGAATTGGTTTTGCACGTAACTGTGAAATAAGAAATACAGGTAATGGGGTAAAGAAATCTATCTTGCCCTGTAAGAAAAGAGAGAAGATGGGGATAAGGGAAGGGAGGGGTGTGATTTAAGGGAGGGTAGATTGGGGGAAGGAGTAATCAGAATGCACGATGCTTTGGTATGGGGGGAGGGGAGAGCTGGGGAGAAAATTTGAAACTCAAAATCTTGTGGAAATGAATGTTGAAAACTAAAAATAAATGAATAAATTGAAAAACAAATTTAAAAAAATAAAAATAAAACAAACAAAAAAAAGACATTGATCAAGATAACTGGAGATGATTCCAGATACCCCTAGAGCATATACTGAGTTAGGGAATAAAAAGTTTCAGAAAAAAATAATAGCTACTTGTCTCTCATCCAAGGAATACACCTGAGTCTCAGTTCTAGCCTCTAAATGAATCTGAACCCTGCAATGGAATAACTAATAAAGAGGTAACTGATCAAAGGAGAACCTAAGGTTCTGTCAGTCTTAGCTGGAAAAAGGTTTTTAGACAGCTTGTAGTGACTGAGTTCAGCAACAATCTTTTTTTTTTTTAATTTAATATATTTATTTATTTTGTTTTCAACACTCATTTCCACAAAATTTTGAGTTCCAAATTTTCTCCCCATCTCTCCACGTCCCCCAATCCAAAACGCTGAGCATTCTAATTACCCCTATCACCAATCTGCCCTCCCTTCTAACATCGCTTCTTTCCTTTATCCCCATCTTCTCTTTAGTCCTGTAGGGCAAGATAAATTTCTATACCCCGTTATCCGTATTTCTTATTTCCCAGTTGTATGAAAGAACAATACTCAACAGTTGTTCCTAAAACTGTGAGTTCCAACTTCTCTTCTTTCTGCCCTTCTCACCCATCCCCATTGAGAAGGCAAGCAATTCAGTAGAGGCCATATATGTGTAGTTCTGCAAATGACTTACAAAAGTATCATGTTGTGTAAGACTAACTATATTTCCCTCCATCCTATCCTGCCCCCCATTTTATCTATTCTCCCTTTTGATCTTTTCCCTCCCAAAGAGTATTGACTTCTAATTTCTCCCTCCTCCCATTGCCCTCCCTTCCATCATCCCTCCCACCCTGTTTATCCCCTTCTCACACATTTTCCTATATTGTAAGATAGGTTTTCATATCAAAATGTGTATGCATTTTATTCTTTCCTTGAGTCAAATATGATGAGAGTAAGCTTCACATTTTCCCTCTCACCTCCACCCTTTTCTCTTTCATTGAAAAGGCTTTTTCTTGCCTCTTTTATGAGAGATAATTTTACCCCATTCCATTTCTCCGTTTCTCCTGCAATATATTCTTCTCTCACCCCTTAATTTCATTTTTTTAGATATGATTCCATCCTATTTCACTAATACTGTGCTCTCTGGCTTTCTCTCTCTAGGTGTGTGTATATTTGTGTGTGTGTGTGTGTGTGTGTGTGTGTGTGTTGAGGGGTGAAAAGGAAGATTAAGTGGAAATAATTCTATATCATAGAAAAGGTATAAAAATATAATCATGACAGTAACAACTATCATCTGTAATCAACATTTTTCCTCATCAAACTGGACTTGAGTATGCTAAATACGATGTCTCTTGAACCATAGAATTTTATAATATACAATCATTTATTGCAAAGGGAGAGGTTTTCCCCTGTGGTTGTTTCCAACTTTCTAGAGGAGCCCCTGTGATGCCTATTTTCTTAGGAAGATTTTGAAGAAATCTCCCACATTCCATTTTCATTAATGAAACTCTTTATGTTTCCCAGAATATCCTGAAGGATGTAATTAGGCAGGGTGACAGTTATCCTTTAAGCTCTTTTAGATGCTGGGCATATGGGAGGAAGAAATACCTCTTAAGTAAAGATTCAGTAATCAGTTCCTGATGTCACTCACTTGTTTCCCAAATTTGGAAAAAAAAATTCTCTGTAAATACAAGTAGACCTGCTCCATGATACATGCTCTTTAATGCCGAGATCCGAGGTAACTAAAGTTACTCATGTTCAAGTTTGATTCTGTGAAATTGCCTTATTCTTTTCTTGGTATTGGTAAAGACAGTTTCCTAGACTTCAGTTAACTAAGCTAATTCAATCAGGAATTGAGACTGTCAGAACCAATGAAGTTGTTGCTTGTTGAAGTCGAAAGCCTATAAATGAGGAACATAGCCACTTCCAAAGGGTTGTGTGTTAGGATGAGAGGAAAAGCATACTCTTAGACATACATCCTTGTTGAAACAGCTGCAGCTCATATGTTTATTGGGTTCTCATCGCACTGTAGACTTCATTAAACAATGGATAAGGTAATAGGATGAATGCTATTACTAGCCTGCTCTGAAGTATTCTCTGTCTATTGACCTTTGGGGGTACAACAATTCAATATCCTGATTGGATCAATGTAGCTTGAACCATGATAGATACTGCATCTGTCCCCATGCCCTGTTGTCACAGATGAAATCACTGGAGATGCTGTTAATGACAGTTTTGTGTTCTAACATAATTTTAGTGGAGAGTCCTTATCACTGAAATTTATTTTCCCCCATAATGCTTGACAGACTATGAGTGTGTTGACCTTTTCTAGAATAAAATGCAGGGTAATGCCCATCTGTTCTTTCAGGCTTTTGCCTAAAGAGCTTATAAAACAGGGAAATGTGTGGGTCATGGAAAGGGAGCTCTGAGATTTGTCCAATTTATTTTTTCTCTGCTTTTCATCAATAAAAAAAAATAGTAACCCAATCCAAACCTTCTTAATTTGTGAAATCTAATGAGAACACAGCTTCAGAGAGTATGGCTATAGAACATTTAAAGATGTGAGTTCAAGCATGCCTTGAATAAGGGAAATATTAGGACAAATTTCCACATGAAACCATGACTAAATTTCATATACCCATTTAAGCACACACAAAGGAATAAGCAATAGGTTGCACAAGATACAAAGAAATTTTGTTTGGCAATTATCAATAGGAAATTTTAGAATTAAATTTATCTCTTTGTTTTATCTTTTCATTTGTATTTATCAGTTTTATTTTTATGCAACTGTTTTATCTCTTTCTATAAATTTGGCCACAGTAATCATGATAATGATGATGATAGTGGTCATGATGATGACCCTAGAATTCCCTAGATGACCCTAGATGATGACCTAGGATTCCCTTTGTTGAGTGGCTATTACTATTCCTTCAAGTCTGTCATGATTTTTGAGGGACTGAATTCTGAAAATAGTTCTCTCCCCAAACCATGAATTTGGAGCTGAAAGGAACTGATTCAACCTCTTCATTTTGTATTTGAGGAAATGGAGATCTGGAGGATTTAATATATTTGCTCAAAGTCAGACAGATAACAGGAGGAGTAGAATTCAAGTTCAGGTTTTTTTTTTAATTTCCAAACAACATTCTTTCCTCTCCACAACAGAGTACTCATTAATAGTGATTAATTATTTGTGATTCATTAACCCTGTCTGTTCCATTCTCTGTCTCTATTAGAATATCTATCAATCTATTGATATATCTCATCTACATATCTATTTATCATCTATTTATATTTATATCTAGAAAAAATATTATCAAAGCAGATAAACAAAAATACATAAGTAACACTTCTGAGAGACCCCATCCAACTGTGTCATGAAAAATAATTTGCGTATCTTGAAAGTTGCTTTCCTGGAACAATTACTATAACTCTTCTCACACAATTTAAAGCCTTAAAACAATATGCTGAATATCTAAATATAGGTGACAATGAGTTTCTTTACTTATTTTTAAAGCTATTTATTACAAGTACATTGTCAGATTGCCATTGCTTTCTTTATCATTCATTTTTCCTTAAATGATGAATATAATATTTTAATTTTTACATGACTATTTTTACCATAGTATATGGTGATTTAAAAAATGTGACCATGAATATCCCTCCACCCTTCAAAAAGTTATCTTTCTTAAGATTCCTATTCAATATTTGTGAAAGATCTGTCATAGCTAGTTTTTCCATTATCAAATTAAGATATATAATTTGTTCATTTTCCCATTAGATTTTTTCAAATCTTCAAGGCCATCTTAACTCACCATTGAATATTATCTTTCAATCTAGCTCTATTTTGAGATTCAGTTAGCTTTTCATTTGATTACTTATATGCTATATTATTCAATAATTATATGATATCATATTATGCTGTTGTATTAAGATTTGTTGCATTCTCTTATATGAACTTGTTATATGCATGTGATATTAAAATGCGTAAGGATCTTTGGTGCCTTCAGGCAAATACACACATTTATGTATAGTTGTATATTTATGTGAATAAGTATGTGAATTTGTATATGGATTTGTGTTTATCTATGCCTAAATCTATTTCTACATATCATCTGCCTCTACAATTATATCTATACATCCATCATCTATTTCTATATATAAATATATACATATATATGTCTGATATCTATTTACAGTAGTTTACTTTCTCCTTTCTTCCTAATTTCTTTCCTTTTTTCCTTCTATTTCTTTTCACCCAAGCTTATCTTCCTTTTCATCTTCAATGGTACATAGTCAAGGTAGATCTAACAACAGGAAAAATAAATGTCTCTAGTACTATGCAAATGGTAGTAAGTCAACTATTTCCGGACATTTAGATTTCTTGCCTTTTGTTACATATCTGTTCTGCATTTTTCTTCCTTCTATATTTCAAAGACTTACTAAATCCTGCTTAAAAGAAATGTTAAATAATTCAATCTTCTTTAAACCCATTTTCCTCTTTAGATATGAGATATCACTGTGGGGGAAAGATTTTATTCCTTTTTGTTTTTCTTACATTATT